>NC_091123.1:132772126-132919626 GCF_040183065.1 Periplaneta americana | reverse complement strand
ACTCTTTCATTTCAAAGACACTCAAGAACTGCCTACCAGCTAAGTACAATGTGCGATCATAAACTTGAAAGCTATACGTCGCACAGCGGGGTATTTGGCCCATTTAGGCGGGCAAAAATCGATTTTCTAAAAATAATTCTAGGTAGGAAAAAAATACCACATTGCAAAGCTGAATAGTCAGGGAACAATAAACTACCCTACTCCCATTCCTTCGCGCAAACTTTGAGGCTGTATGATAGTCGAAACTTCATCATCTCTTTTAGTGCACATATCTTTTCTCGGCATTGTCTGGGTAAGCTTACATTCTACAATTATTAATTTTATTTATTCGGTGTATGGTTTGAAGAGAATAGTTACTGATTCTGATGAACCCGGAAAATGTGAATACATTTTAAATATTTGCATCGATATTGTAATTGAAGAGTCAACTGCAAGAATGATGGATGTCATTTGGAACACATTTTGCAGGAGAAGCAATTGAAAGTTTGAAATGCTTAGTGCTCAAAGCTTAACTGTGATTTTCCGATCATTACTGGACAATGACTATCAGTGTTCATGAAATATAACTCTCTATGTACATTCTATATGTCTTAAGCTATGCATTGACAGTCTCAGTTCATTTTCGACAAGAAAGTGACATCCATCATTCTTGCAGTGGACTCTTCAATTATTTTGACGGAAACAAAGAGCACTGAATAAGTATCTTTTTTTTTTCATTATTTACATAGGCTAATTTTAGCAAACTCGAGTACATTAGTTCACTTCCGGGCATTTCCCGGTACTGTTTTTTACTGTAATAGAAAGGTTAAGGTTTCTGCTTCACGATTTCGTAAAAATCAGCCGCAGAATCTCGCAGTTTTCCAAAATATAGGTTCATTAACCCTTTCCGACCCTGTGTGCATAATTATGCACACCACTAAAATATCATTTTTTTTTCTACAATAAGTGCACAGACTTCATAAATCTGTCTTCATTTTAGGATGTTGAAATAGTAATTTATGAATCACTTTGTAAAAATGTACATACGTTTTGAAGAAAAAAAACGGAGGAGAAGCTAAAATCACTTTTCAAGTTTTGAAAATTTAAATTTTTGCAAGAAGAAACCTTTAGGGTTCCACATGTCAAAATATGAAGGGGGAGGAAAAGTTGTTATGTAAACATGAAAATTCAGATTTGAAGGGATGAATTAGGGTATTAGTGAAAAGTAAACTAGACCCGTTAGCAGAAATGTAGATTTTTGGACCCTATGTTTATTTCTGTTTTATATTATTCGAATTTTTAGGGCAACCGGATGTCAATACAATGACTCAAAGAAGTTGTGTAACATGATGCAGAGGCAAAGTTTACCAAACATTAACGAAACATTAGAGAATTTGTGAAAAATTACCTACTAGCCTATGAAAATTACTGAGATGAACAAAAAAAGAAATAAATCAGTATGAACTTAAGGCGGGGGTGTAAGTGACCCATCTGGAGAGCGGGTGAGGAATCTCATGCGACCGGTGGGCTGGTACACCTCATTCTAATTCATCCCATAATTCGGGGTGTATAATAGGCCACTGTCGAGCCGACAATGTGCTGAACGGTCGTGCTTAACCCACCTCACTATTGCTACTACTACTATACGCAATGCAAACACACTCTCTGAAACTATGTAGGGCAATATCTTGAGATGTTCAACAAATGTAAAGATATTAATTTAAAAGGCACAACCGAATTGCTTCCTACAACCGTTTTTGTTAACATTATGTATTAGTCGTAGGGACGTAGAAGTCTTAAAAATGTTAAACTCAAACAATTCAGGCGCCACATAAAACTTTTTAGTCGCCTTGGCTACCTGGAGCCCGGAATTTCCCCTTTATTTTTATAGGGGAGAGTCGGGTAGTATCGGACATCGGGTAATATCGGACAGTGCGTTTCTTTCATCTACCACCATATGGTAGTATCTGAATGGCATGGTTACGTTTCTCTATGCGACATCATAAAAACGTAACCATGTCAATCAGGTACTATCATCGTGTGGTAGATGAAAGAAACTCACTGTCCAATATTACCCGCTGTCCGATACTACCCGACTCTCCCCTAAGTAAAACGCATTCAGATACTTTAGATCTACAGTAATTAAAGGTTGGAATTAACAAATGAAAAAATATAAATGTCAGCATAAACTTAAAATAAAACAAATCATGACTGCGTACTTCACGAATCTCTACACATAACAATCAACGACTATAAACATTTTAAATGTTTCAAATGAAAAAAATTCCTTTTCTCTGAAAAAAATACATTTTCTTCTTTCCTAAAGGCGTGCTCGTTAACAAATTATTCTCTTGGAGCACTCATTTACAACTGCGTAGCTTTGTTTGGTTTTCATATGTTCACTGAACAGCAGACCTGAACTAAACGACATTTCATACAAGTTGAGAGGATGCGAAGGCATTTCTTTCCCCTTCTACTTGCCATGCGTCCGTTAGTAACAGAACGGTAGCTGTTACCTCTTATACCTGCACTCCCCAAGTTGTACACATAAGAAAATAAAATATTAAATAAAGTACATAAGTGGATATAAAATACAGTGACACAGATATTTAACAATTAGGCCATGTTTGAGTATATTTTAGTGCCGTTCTTACAATAATGTAAACTAATATAATTAAATTAAGGAATGTTAGTTTGTGTTATGAAGTCGGGGGGAGTGACAGTTCAGATTGTCCCATTGTGTATGCTATAGAGTAGCAACTAGCGGTAAAAAAAAACATTTATCTTCTGCTCTCAGTAGCTTTTTAATGTGCCAGTTGATGCAAGCAACAATAAAATGAAATATAAACGCTTATACCTTGACCAAAACTACTTCCGACTTGACAGCTTATAGAGAAGGGGGAGCAGTGTTGTCATGTTGCCCATCTTTCGTGTAAGCGAGCGTGCTGCCGATAGAGTGCAGTAATGAACGGCTGATATGAACACATATATTTCTATTTATTTATTTATTATTTCTTTATTTATTTATACTGGCAGAGTTAAGGTCATAGGGTCTTCTCTTACACTCTATCAGGTCAAAAAGCGTGCAAGCAGTTAAAATTTAACAAAAAGTTAAAGAACAATACTAACATATTACAAAAAATAATAATAATAACATAATAAAATCGACACTAAACAACATGAAAATAATACCATAATAGAAAAAAGAAAGTAAAATACATTGGAATATAGTGAAAGCAACTCATTTAGTACAAATGGTTAATATGGAAAAGCGTAAGGAAGAATATATCAAAATGGAATGTAATAAAATAATAATAAAAAAGAAGAGAAATACGAAAATTAAATAAAATTCACGATAAAAAGGCTATGATAATAAATTCATCGACTGATAAAGAAACAAAAAGGGGAAAGTAAGGAAAAAGAAATATATAGCCTATATTTTTACAAAACTATGGCTAATTAATTTGTTAAACATTAGACATTAAAATTGGTGTACATTATTAATTTTTATTAGTCTATTATTATAAATAGTAGTAGTAGCAGCAGCATTCAATGTAATACCGTTAGAAAAGCGTCGAAAGAACTGTAAACTGTAAAAACAGGTTTAAATTTAATACGAAGCCTTTACTTTTATGAGTGCCGGTATTCTTGAGTAATATTGTTAGAAAGGCGTTGAAAAAATTGTAAACTGTAAAAATATTTATGATTAAAAATCTACACGGCCATTTTCTTTTCCAATATCAATAACAATGCTCTCATTAATTTTAACACAAGTAGCAGTTCTCATTACGACTTGCGCCAAAGGTAAAATAGGCCCGCCATTATCTTTTTCCCTCTCAAAATACTCTCTTACATTACACACCATCTCTCGGGCTTGACTCTTTAATGGGACACCTTGTCCAACATTCTTTGTTCTCCGCCTGCCTTTCCTTCCTTCCGACATTGCACAAGTCACTTGTTTAGAAACTCTCGCAGAAACTAGAAAACGTACACTAGTCACACACTCCATCAATAACAACGAAGATAATACGTGTAATATAATTCAGACACAATAATTATCGATACACTAAAACAATAATACAACTAAATAATATTTTTAATTCACACGAAGCACGCGCTAACCAGCCAACTCAAAGTCATTCCGGGCACTGTATTCACCACTAGGCCGTGGTATTCACGTGCAATTTGTAAACATAGACACGGCAACACCGTCCCGTTACCATGGTTACGCGTCTCTCGTTATTGGTTGATTTGAATGGTTGCCGTGGTAACATGCTAAAAGCGCCATTTGTCAGGTCGGAAGTAGTTTTGGATAGACCATAGTATAGACTTTCGAAATATAAATTACCGGTAAACATTTTTAATAGTAAGAATTTTCACTTTGTTAGAAGACAATTAGTAGAACGTTAGTGAGATGGACAGTAGCATCTTCCCCTTAACGGATGGTAAAAGGTTCGTTCCAACAACAATCAGGAACCGTCCGTAACCATCGTGAGCATGTGCAGTACAGAAAAAGCGTTCCAACACAATCCGAACCAGTCCTGAACCGGAAACATGTACTGCAGTCGGGCGTTCCAACAAGCTTTTGACACGGGTTCGGAACGGTCAGAAATAGTCCGTGGATTGAGGCATGTACGGAAGAGTACGAGAGACGCGCATGCGCATAAGCTCACCAACGTCTCCTGGATACTGAAGAAAGACATGTTCGACTGTTCACATCAGTGAGGTTAAGATGAAAAGTGACAGTGCAGACGGATAATAAAACTAGAGATTTCATTTAAATTTTCGCCAAAAAGAAAGGGAATGGAAATTATTTGGGTATTGAAATAGTTAATTACAATTTCAACATGCAGCTTTGATTAAAAGTATAATAAATAACGTACATACATTAATAATTAAAAAAAGAACTATTTTTTAGATGAGAGTCCCCCAGTACACGACATTGAATTAGCGGAATTCTTGCCTTCCATATTTTTTTTCATCTTTTTATATAAAAATGATCGAAATTCTATTTTCTGCAATTAGAATTAGCTGCAAAACGAAAATAATAAGCATCCCGTTCTTAGCAAAGATGATCACAGTTATAGCATCTCTGGATTTAGTACATAACGATCCGCGAAAGCGTTCCAACAGCGACCAGTCCAGTTTCAATCCCATAGCAGATGATCAACTAGCGCATGCGCATAAGATGGTACAGGAACCGTACATGAACTGATCCATGAACCGCTTGTTGGAACGAACCTAAAGAGTGTGAGTAGAGGGGAAGGCCTATCAATCAAACTGAAATGGGGATTAAGTAGCATTGGACGCCGCCAACCTATGTTCCATGCATATCTACACTGTTGTAGGCTGCTTGGAGGCTTTAGGAACCAAACGCAAGACTCTAGTAACAATCAAGTACCAGAATGTTTAAATTATTTAGAAAATTAATAAGGTTATATGAGCAATAAAAATTACCTTATAGTTTCGAAAAATCCCATGTTTTAGCACTGGATCTGCAATAACTAAACATGATATACCTGTAAAGGGGATTAGTACGCGGTACCGAGGTCGGATGGCTAGAGTTAATTATGACAGATATGACGACTATGAAGAGAGAACTGTCAGTGACATTCGACACGAAACCTGATCGGCAATAATCAGTTGAGGCCCGCAGGCAGACAGGCCCGGATCAGTACATGTTCAGCACAGTCAGCATTTTCATATTTCTGATGACGTTCAATACATTACATGAGTAAACATTCGTTCATGTTGACCTCCAATTAAAGCGCCCTGTATTTACATACGTCAGTGCTTGCTCTCACTGAGGTCATCTGTACGCGCACACAAATGATGGAGTTCTCATGTGAGGAAAGATTTCTTCTTTCCTAAAGACGTTCTATTCACTGACTTAACAGAGAGGTGACGGCATCTTTATAAACTGATGTGTGCATTATGAACAGATAAAACAGCAGAAACAATACTACAAATAATAATAATAATAATAATAATAATAATAATAATAATAATAATAATAATAATAATAATGTATGTGTATGTATGTATTTATTCACACTGCAAATGGGTATATACCCGGTGGCAGTGGTAACTAATTACATTCAATGTTGACAATTAATAATAAACACAACTAATAAAAAACAATAATAATAATAATAATAATAATAATAATAATAATAATAATAATAATAATAACAAGGAGCATCCTAAATTAAATGAAGCATGGCCACTTAAAATAATATTTAAAGTAAATCCAATTTGTATCTTAACCCTAAGTTCGAACTAAGACCCACGAGTGTGACACGTTCATACCTGCATAAGTACCTCTCGGCACTATACTTATTTCGCTGTCAACTCACTCACTGCACTGATTCTACCTGATTTCACTAATACTTCTAACCATTTCACTGTTCAAATACTTTGCACAGTCACTTCACTGACACCAACACACTTCACTTACACAATAGACTTCACTGACACTACACACTTCACTGACACTACACACTTCACTGACACAATACACTTCCTCACCGATAGAACACTTCAAATAACAAGATATCAATTACACCCTTTAAATAGTGTGTATACTATACTACCGTCTGTTAGTAAAGTCCTTAAGCCTATTTTTAAATACATTTTTGGTTATTGGTAAAGCCTTTAGTAAGTTTGCAGTTAAAGCATTCCAGTCCCTGATAGTACGATTGAGAAAAGAAAACTTTCCAGTGTCCGTCCTCTGTCTTCTTTCCCTCAATTTATATGAGCGGTCGTTCCTTGAAGAGTAATTTGGCGGCTGCAACCTATTTTTTATTTCTCTCCAGGCTCACCTCTGTATGTTTTGAACAGTGCGCATAATCGAATTCGCGTTCTCTGGTCCGTGAGTGTGTCCCATTTTGATGGTGAATTATTACGACAACACTTGAGAGCCCGTTTTTGAATCCTTTCCAGTGTCTTAATATGTTCTAATCTGTAAGGATTCCAACATGCAGCACCATATTCCATTACTGGACGAACTAGTGATTTACAGTATATGCAATCTCTTTGGATTTATCAGAGCCTTTCCTTAGTATCCTCATCACAAAGTGTAACGCCCTCCATGCCTTTCCCGCTGTGTCAGTAACGTGTTCTCCCCAGCCGAGATCGCTGCTAAATGTTACTCCTAGGTATTTACATTTGTTAACTTCCGGAATGGTTTCACCCCCTAACATATACGATGCGATTATTTTATTTATTTTTCTTGTAAAGCTAATGGCTTTGCTCTTTAGAGAATTTATTTTCATTTTTTTGGCCATTGCCCAATCGTTTATTCTATTGAGGTCAATCTGAAGGAGAGTAGTATCTTCATGACTTTTTATTTCCCTATATACGATACAGTCATCCGAGAATAATCGAACCCTGGACAAGATGTTAACTGGCAGATCATTTACAAAAGTAAGGAATAGAAGAGGCCCCAAAACACTCCCCTGCGGGACCCCGGAATTAATTTCTATTGGGCTCGATAATTCCTCCCCCACCCGTACTCTCTGAGTGCGACAAGTTAAAAATTCCTTGATCCACTGGAATACTCTGGTCAACCCCCGTTGATTGTAGTTTAACCAACAGTAGCTATGTCATGTGGGACTACATCGAATGCGCGTTTAAAGTCAATAATCACTGCATCTATTTGGTTATTTGAATCTATTCCGTCTGCTAAATCCTGACATACAGTTACTAACTGACTCTCACATGAGTAGCCCCTCGAAACCCATGCTGACAATTGTGTAACCAATTTGCATCATTCCAATGCTGCCTTGGATATGCTGAAATCAAGTGTTCCATCTGTTTGCAAACCACAGAGGTGAGGCTGACTGGTCTGTAATTATTTGTATCAGAGCGAGACCCTGACTTATAAATGGCACCACTATTGCATCTTTCCAATCTCGTGGGACAGTACCTTTATTTATTGATATTTCAAATATACGAACTAGATAGGGAATCATGGCTTCCCCTCCCAATTTTAACATGTCTCCGGCGATACCATCAGGTCCTACTGATTTATGAGTTTTCAATTTAGAGATCCTTCTCCTTATGTCCCTAATAATAATAATAATAATAATAATAATAATAATAATAATAATAATAATAATAATAATGATAATTATAATAATAATAACAATAACAATAATAATGTGACCACCATAATCATGTGCTACTGTGTGAGACTTATAGCCCTTTCCGTCCTCACTTCTGTGACATCATGAAACTCTAGACTAGACACCAGTGGCGATTCCTCCATGAAGGACATGAGGATGATCCTACAGTTTAATTTCATGCCTCTGGGGATAGAAAACATTTTAATTACAGATTTCGATTTTCAATGTGTCCCGACGTAATAATTTCCTTTATGCTTCCACTTTCTGTCCTGAGTTGTCGCCACTGCACAGCTGAGAAATAACTTCCGAGAAACCGCCCAATTATCTTACAGCAAATGGTTGTTCTATCAGTGAAGTTAGGGGACAGGGGAGAGTGCGGAGGGCGGCGTATGGCTTGAGTTTACCCGCGTTTGAGGATATGACCGCGTATCCTAATACTACGACCTTTCTTTCTGGGTGATGGAGACTCTGTCAGAGACTACAATAAGAATTTTCAAGTAACCTTATAACCTCCTTAAATTCAGTTCATTGGTCATTTTAAAAGAAGAGAATAAACGAAATAATAAATAATTTAAAATGATATAATATAAAAATAAAATGAATAAAAACAAAATTACATGAAAATAAATAAAACAAGCTATAATAAATGCAATAATTAATAGGACTTTCAGATGACGGGACAGCCGAAAGAATATCTGAAGTTGTATTTTATCATTTAGAAGAATTTAACTGTAGCAAGAAATTAATTGTGCAAACGTACGACGGAGCATCGGTAAATATCGGCTAGTACAATGGCTTAGGAGCCATCTTCGCAACTAAAATGGAGAGGAGAATCGAACTTCACTACTAATAAATTGTCAGTTCCAGAATGGTGAGTCAAAGATTAACATATACCTACTTGTATTGATTTTGCATGCCCTATTATTATTATTATTATTATTATTATTATTATTATTATTATTATTATTATTATTACTACTACTTACTGGCTTTTAAGGAACCCGGAGGTTCACTGCCGCCCTCACATAAGCCCGCCATTGGTCTCTATTCTGAACAAGATTAATCCAGTCTCTATCATCATATCCCGCCTCCCTCAAATCCATTTTAATATTATCTTCCCATCTACGTCTATTATTACTATTACTACTAGTTTCGTCTTGGTCATCAGTCGTCAATTTCATATTCTACATACAAAAAATATCACGAGTCGCTACTGCTAGACACTCACAAATACCAAGACACTTTATTAGTGATGGGCAGAATCGAATAATTTTAAGAATCGAATAATCTGTTCTCGAATAATATTAAGAATTGAACAATTTATTCGAATGAAAGTTCTCGAATACCTTTATCATTCGAATAACTATTTGATTACTCACCGGCAGGTTCTCGATTCTCGGTTCTCTTATTCAACATCCAGCAAGACAGCGATAATGATAGCAGTGACAGCATGTATTGTGCAAACACAGGAGTTCATATTTTCTATTATTTTAATCACATGCTGTAGCTATCACTTCCGATAAATATGTTGATTCCTGCGTTCCGTAATTAGGCGAGAGAAAGAAAAAGGAGAGAGGTGAGACAGAGAGAGACGATCTGTAGCAAGTTCTTATTGCACGCAACTACGTCATGTTTCTATGTAGACGACTGATGAACAGTCGGTGATCCCTATACTGTTTCTATCTGTTCTCATTCTTCACTTCTAGCAACATCTATCATCTGAGTAAAGTATTCGAATACTTGTTCACAATTCGAGATAGTTCTCGAGAACTTACAAGAATGGAATAATTCGTAACTTTTTATTCGAATACTCCCATCTCTGCTCTTTGTTTTCTAATTAGGGTGGCAGGAAATTATCGCCTAACCCAATACAAAACAAACAATAATAATATGATAATAACGAAAATGATAACAATAATATCTTCCAAATTAAAAAGGGGATATCATCTTTTCTCTTCTAACCACTTCAAGTCCACATCTGTGGAGTTAGCGCTTCTGGCTGCGAAACTAAGTTGCTCGGGTTTGAATCCCGGTCGGGACAAGTTACCTGGTTGAGGTTTTTTCTGGGGTTTTCTCTCAACCCAATATGAGTAAATGCTGGGTAACTATCGGTGCTGGACTCCGGACCTATTTCACCAGCATTATCACCTTCATTTCATTCAGGCGCTAAATAACCTGAGATGTTGATACAGAGTCATAAAATAACGTACTAACCACTTAAATTGGTGCGCTCTTTATCTCTTACATAAGGAGACCACCCTACCATTCGCCGCAAATTGCGAATTACAGCTTTTCATGTTTGGAAATTATTTTGGGTAAAGTGACAAATCTGTCTTTGTGACAATAGTATCAGTTTATTTCTAAGAAGCACAAAATAATGAACCCTATTCGGGAATATAGTCTGAAAGTAATGAAGCTCAGGCACCTCACGTTCTCAGTAGAGTATAATATTGTTGTGGTGTAATTGGTACCACGGGGTATCGCTGTTGGGGTTTGGGCAATGACATCCGCAGCATACCCTCACAGCTTGCTCGGGGATATCCTACTGCGTGTGGAAGACAATTGACTTGCACCACATTGCAATACAGCGGTTCCACATATGTAGGCCGTGAGACTTGATAACCTCCACTGTGACATGTGAAAGACAGTATCATTCTGGTTCATAAACACGATGAAATTCGTGATTAATTAAAGATGCATCGATTTACGGTATAACTTCGTTATTATATAAAATTCTTGATCGATTCGTATTATCCATTTACGATATCTCATTACTCTACAGTATGGCATTCTTGATACGAAATTCTTGATTCGTATATTAAGACGGCATCGATTTACGGTTTTAATCTCGATATTCTATTGGATTCTTTTTCGAGCAATTAATATAGTAACTTATCGATTAGCGGAATAATCAGAGAGTAAGAGGATAAATAATTTTCTGCAACGAAATCAGAAACTTATGAGAAGATGCATGATTTGCACTTTTCTTCCTTAATAGACTATGTTATGTATAATTTTAAATATTGTATGATATTTACTTAATTTATTATTTACAATTATCTTGATTTTCGTAGTAAGGAAATATCACTCCCCATATATTGAAAGTTTGATAATTTAAATTATTATTACTTTTTTTTTTTAAATGCGACTACTATTATTATTACTAGACTACTTATAATAATAATAATAATAATAATAATAATAATAATAATAATAATAATAATAATAATAATAATAACAGCTTTATTTAACCTGACAGAATTAAGGTCATAAGGCCTTCTCTTACACTCAACCAGGATTGGAACTTGCTTGCACAGTTGAACATACAATTAAAGGGTTCAGAGATATAGTGAGCCAAGCGCCATTTATTAAAAACAGAGACTACAAGAGTTAAAATTAAGTGATTACCATAATTTAACGAAACCTATAGCAAGTAAGATAAAGTATGCACATTGAAATTAAATGATATATCAATCTTCATTAAATTATGGTATTTAGCCTAATTAACTTTAACCCTTGCTTTCTCCGTTTTTAAGAAATGGCGCTTGGCCCGCTATGGCTCTGAACCCTTCAATTGGATCGGATTCAATTAATTACATACTGATAATATTTAGGTAGGCCTACATAATGAGATCAAAAGAGATAGTTACATAAAAATTTACCTTACAAAACAAAAATAAACATAGCGGAATACATATTACTTTTGTTAGAATGAAATACGAATGACACAAAAACAAAACCGATAATTCAATAAAAAATGTACACAGTAAAAATAAAAGTAAACACATTGGAATACATATTAGTATTAGATTACAAGTAAGTAGGATTCACATAATAAAACCAGAAACCGACAAGTGAATAAAATGTACACAATAAAAAAGTAATAGACTAATAATAAAAAATAATAAAAAACAACAGAGTGAATACATATTGGTGTCAAGTGATAAATAAACAGGATTTACATGATTACACAATAAAAATAAGGAACAAAAAATTTAAATAAATACAGTGGAATATATTGCATTAAATATTTGCAACGCGTTAGGTCTGGCAACTCATCATAAGATATTTTTCTAATTTACATTTGACTTTAGGCGGCAGAGAATTCCAGTGACGAGAAGCAGCAACAGTGAAAGATGAAGAATAAAGAGATGATGTGTGGAGTGGTATTTCTAGCGTGTTATATTGTGACCGAATATTTCAGTTATGATAGCGAGAAAAATTATGGAATCGGACAAATAAGTAAGAGGGAGCAGAGGTGTGCTGGGTAATATGTCAAAAGTAGAGTTTAGCAAGGTAAACTTTAGACTGTAAGGAGTAGAAAAAGAGAAGAAAATGATGACAAAAATGAAAACAAAAAGAAAAGTAATGGATAGCATTCGACGGAGAATGGATTGACATGGGCTGACAGAGAGTATAAAGCAGAGTGAAAAAAATAAAATTAAGGAAGGAAGACTCTTGTATTATATGTATGTACAGTAGTGGCAAAAAAACCGGACCGACCTTGTAGCTGATTTCAGAGCCTTGTTCACTCCAGAGCACAATAGCTGGTAACTAAAACTTTCGTGGTTAGAATCCTGCCTGGGAAGGAAATTTTTTTTTGTTCCTTATTCAAATTTATTCCCAATACTTTTCGATTGCAGCGATATTTTACTACTTAATTAACTTATTCCCAGAACATGAATTTTACCAGCTATCGAAAAGTATTGGGAATACATTTGAATAAAGAACAAAAAAAAAGTTTCCTTCCCAGGCAGGATTCGAACCACGAAAGTTTTAGTTAGCAGTCTATCGTGCTCTGGAGTGAACAAGGCTCTGAAATCAGCTACAAAGGTCGGTCCGGTTATTTTTTTGCCACTACTGTACATTATAGATACAAAATTTAGTCCTGCTTGCTGTTTTACCAAATTCATTTACATTATTTTATGTCTAGAAGTTGTAATACTGTATAGATATATCGTACCTATTATGAAAGAGGATTAATAATAGATATTGCAAGTACATAATTGTTCTTCTCAATCAAAGCAACGTCGGCTATTGAAGGAAGCCCCAGAGGGTAGTGATTAAAATGCAAGCACGAGATTATCAACCTGTAGTAATTTACCTTCCTACAGACAGAAATTCTGCTGGACATAAACCCTGGATCATGTGGATTAAGCAACACAACGTACTGCCAAACCGCTCCGGGGCACGCTCAAACATTTTATGCGATATGAACTGCGGTACGATAAAGCAGAATATGGGATTAGTGGAGAAAACAGTTCGTGGCAATGCATATCAATATGCGGGCATGTAAAAATCATGTTCGAGAGGCTATCTGTGTAATCTTGCTTCTACGACAAAGAGTATCGCATTATAGAAACAAGAAATCTACATTCAGATTTTAATGCTGAGTTCAGAACATCGATGAATATTTATGTATGCGTTCATCCACGCTGATTATTGTATACAGAGTCTGCATGAAAATGAAACTGACAAGAGATTTGAAAAATCTAAATAAGTTTTTTCTCTAACATTTACCGTTTTAGAGGAAATCGTTATGTTTCTATGAAGCACTTGGCAACATCACGGCTGCTGCAATAACTCCACCAAGGCTGGCCTGCACGCCTTACCTACCCCTCCTACTTTGCTATACCCAGTCAGTGACGCGCGACATTGCGCCGCGTTGCAAGATTAATTTTAACGATTCTCGCAGTTATTAAATTTAAGTTCATGGCTAAATAGTCTGTTATGCAAAAAAAAAAAAAAAAAAAAAAAAAAATTCAAGACATTAACTGTTCAGATTGTTTTTACCTATCAGCTTGTGTAGCAATCAACCATTTCTCTCGGGCCATTACCGCAATAGAGAGCTGCAAATATTGGGCAAAGACTATTTTTTTTCCTGTTTAACGGTGCTCCATGGAAGGAAAAGTGCAATAAACGTTTTGTTACATTTAACATGCAGAATCACCTCTTAAATATTGGTGCAGTAGCATTAATATTAGGAGTAGTAGTAGGAATAGTAGTAGCAGTAGGAGTAGTAGTAGAAATAGTATTAGGAGTAGTAGGAGTAGTAGCAGTAGTAGTAGTAGGAGTAGTAGTATTAGGAGCAGTAGTAGTAGGAGTAGTAGTAGTATTAGGAGCAGTAGCAGTAGTAGTATTAGGAGCAGTAGTAGTAGGAGTAGTAGTATTAGGAGTAGTAGGAGTATTTTGAGTAGTAGAATTATTAGTACTAGGAGTAATAGTATTAGGAGTAGCAGTAATATTAGGAATAGTAGTATAAGTAGTAGGAGCAGTAGCATTAGGAGCAGTAGTAGTAGGAGTATTATGAGTAGTAGAAGCAGTAGTATTATTAGGAGTAGTAGTAGTAGTACTTGTAGTAGTAGTAGTAGTAGAAGTATTAGTACTAGGAGTAGTAGTATTAGGAGTAGTAGGAGTAGTAGCAGCAGTAGTAGTAGGAGTAGTAGTAGTAGTAGTAGGAGTATTAGTATTAGGAGCAATAGTAGTAGGAGTATTCTGAGTACTAGAAACAGTAGTATTATTAGGAGTGGTAGTAGCAGTAGTATTAGTAGTAGTACTTGTAGTAGGAGTAGTAGTAGTAGTAGAAGTATTAGTACTAGGAGTAGTAGTAGTAGTAGGAGCAGTAGCAGTAGTAGTAGGAGTAGTAGTAGTAGGAGTAGTAGTAGGGGTAGCAGTAGTAGTAGGAGTTGTAGTAGTAGTAGCAGTAGGAGTAGTGTTAGTAGGAGTTGTAGTAGTAGTAGTAGTAGTAGTGTTAGGAGTAGTAGTAGGAGTAGGAGTAATAGCAGTAGTAGGAGTAGTAGTAGTAGGAGTAGCAGTAGTAGTAGTAGTAGGAGTAGCAGTAGTAGTAGGAGTAGTAGTAGTAGTAGTAGTAGGAGTAGGAGTAGTAGTAGGAGTAGCAGTAGTAGTAGGAGTAGTAGTAGTAGTAGGAGTAGTAGTAGTAGTAGTAGGAGTAGCAGTAGTAGTAGTAGGAGTAATAGTAGTAGGAGTAGGAGTAGTAGTAGGAGTAGCAGTAGTAGTAGGAGTAGTAGTAGTAGGAGTAGTAGTAGGAGTAGTACTAGTAGTAGTAGTAGTAGGAGTAGTAGTAGTAGTGTTAGGAATAGTAGTATTAGGAGTAGTAGTAGGAGTAGTAGCATTAGGAGTAGTAGGAGTATTTTGAGTAGTAGAAGTATTAGTACTAGGAGTAATATTACTAGGAGTAGTAGTAATATTAGGAATAATAGTAGAAGTAGTAGGAGTAGTAGTAGTAGGATTATTATGAGTAGTAGAAGCAGTAGTATCATTAGGAGTGGTAGTAGTAGTAGTAGTAGTAGGAGTAGTAGTAGAAGTAGTAGTATTAGGAGTATTAGCAATATTATTATAAGTAGTAATAGTTATAGGAGCAATATTAGGAGTAGTAGGAGTAGAAGTAGAATTGGTAGTATTAAGGGTAATAGTAGTAGTATTAAGGGTAGGAGTAGTAGTAGTGTTAGAAGCAGTAGTAGTATTAGGAGTAGTAGGAGTATTTTGAGTAGTAGAAGTATTAGTACCAGGAGTAATAGTATTAGGAGTAGCAGTAATATTAGGAATAGTAGTAGAAGTAGTAGGAGTATTATGGGTAGTAGAAGCAGTAGTATTATTAGGAGTGATAGTAGCAGCAGTAGTAGTAGTAGTAGTGGGAGTATTAGTAGAAGTAGTAGTATTAGGAGTAGTAGCAATATTATTATTAGTAGTAATAGTAGTAGGAGTAGTATTAGGAGTAGTAGGAGTAGTAGTATGAGTGGTAGTATTAAGGGTAGTAGTAGTAGTAGTAGTAGTAGGAGCAGAATTGTCATAAAATTTAAATGCGTGGTGCGATAACCCATAAAGGGCCAATGATATCCAGCCGGTTGCTGATCTCAATTTCGCATGTATCAGCAGAGATGAACGATCATCCAATCAGAACGGAAATATCGTGTGGTTAAAATAATTATCCCCTCAGCCGTTACACCTGGTTTCCGTAATCTGATTTAGCTATAGCTCCCGAAATTCATCACGATGCTGGTATTAAAATAATGCTAATAAAGAAAACACTGACTACACATAAGAAACAAATGTTAAGCACTTAAAAATTTAGACAAAACGAACTAAATTAATGCACAACTCTTAAAATGTTTCTTACGAAAAACAAACTAGTTTAACAGCTTACAAGTAGCAGGCCTATAGGCTATAGTCTGCTGTTATAAATCATTTGCTACGTACAATGTTTTCGGCTGACAGTTGAAGACATTTCTCTTCTTGCTTTAAGGCTTCTTTCATACTGTGTGTATAGAACTTTGGAGCTCACATGACATTCTGTCTACGAGGATACATGACGTCACGACATTGTTATAAACCGTGGCAAGCACGACCACATTACGAGTCGCCTGGGGCGTCTTAGCATAGGCAACCCTATTGTACAAGCTCATCATCCGGGGTAATGTAATTTTCTACGAGATATTAAACTGGTCGGCATGTAAAATAATCTTAGCATTTACATATGTTACACCATATTTCTTCGTCATTATTATCAGATAAAGGTTTACAATTCTTTAGTCCTAACTCTTAAGACTCATATAAAGGGTTCAGAGGCAGAGTGTGCCAAGCGCCATTTATTAAAAACGGAGAAAACAAGAGTTAAAATTAAGTGATTACCATAATTTAACGAAACATATAGCAAGTAATATAAAGTATGCACATTAAAATTAAATGGTATGTCAATCTTCATTAAATTATGGTATTTACTTATCTTTAACCTTTGCTTTCTCCGTTTTTAATAAATGGCGCTTGGCCCGCTATGACCCTACATATTACATTCCCGTTTCGCATCTCCTTTTAGGTTTTTTTTTATAGTATCCGTTAGATTTGCAAATGTAGAGAAATTGATATAGTTTTATCTTGTCAGTGTCTTGAAGCCATTTTACTGATATTCATTCTTGTACTTCTTCTGATGTGGGTTTTATTTTTTATGCTCGACCATGCCGAAATGTAGTAATTATACACCTGGTAGCAGTCCTTTAATGCATGTCATTAAAGTACACCTATTCATTAAAGTTCAGGTTTTCGATTATTCTCGGATATGCAATCGAAAGACGAGGGAAACGTCACGGAGGCTGGAAATCCAATACTGTCGCAGAAGGTTCTGTTCTGTTACTATAATAATTAGCGTTAATTGTAAATAATATTCGAATAAATTCAATTTGTCATCTCGTTTTTTCAATTCTAAATCAATTTCCAGGTTATACATTCTCTACATTACATCAAGGTCAATGACATTATTGTTCCTCGGAAAAAAATCAATACTTTCGCGTCTGCGCACATCTCACAATTCACGAGCTATGAACAAGCTCACTTCCGATCTTCTGTCAGATACAAATAAAATGAATACTTCTGAATAATTTAAAGTTAGAAATATGGCCGAGCATAAAAAGTCGTATGAAACTTGCCTATAATGGTAATTAAGACGCTCGTATGAAAATTATGAAACTCGCTTGCGCTCATTTCATAAACAAACATACTTGCGTCTTAATTACTATCATTATGGGCTTGTTGCATAATGTACTATTATCTTGTCAGTGTCTTGAAGCCAATTTTACTGATATTCGTTCTTGTACTTCTTCGGTTGTGGGTTTTATTTTTAATTTCACTCGTATGTCATTATTCCTTTGATTAGTTCTCAAGAAGCGCATTTCAACAGAAGCAGATGTCGAATTTTAAAATTCAGTTTTCATTAAATGTATTATAATAAAACGTTAACTTTGAGCTGATCAACTTTAAATCTAAAATTAGCTTTTATAATCCTCTGATTGAGGTTCTGGCTGATTTGTACATCTATTATCAGGCAGTACATCTCGATATGTTTCAGAGGAAGAACAATAAAATTGTTTATATGCATCTGAAGTCTGACTAGTGTAATATGTATCTAGTTGGCGATGTATGCAATGCAGAGGGAAAGGAACTGGCCACCCAACCCCATTATCTCCTGGCCTAGTTGTCTCATAAGCGGTGCCTTGTTGGTATCACTTGTGAGATTCAAACCTGTCTTCGCACAGTTGACTAAACAGCAACAATTCGATATCTGTTTGTACAGTTATTAAAAATTTGAGAACATTATCACAGACATATTCCCAAAATCAGTTTTATAATTAACTTAGGTGAACACTTTCGTGATTATTTACCTACCAGTTTCAATTTTCACTCTCGATCGACTTTTGTTTAATAAACAACAATAGCTCTTGTTTTGGGTGTAGACATTTTAATCCTATGTCAATGAGTACAGCGAGTTGTAATTATGGAACGATGAATAGTTGAAAAATCAGAACCTATAATGAAGACCTCCCCAGAAAAAGAATGTAATATCAAATTCTTGAAACATGTGATGACTGTTTAAAAATAAATAAATATACAATTTGACTAAAAAAGTACAGCAATAAGGAACACAATACCTTTGTACAATGTCATTGAAGACAGCAATTCCATCCAAACACAATTCTTTGTTTAAAATCTAACTTTACATACTGCATAAGTGAATAATTGAGTCAAACACAACACTGATTGAAAACCATAACTTGACACAATTAGAATGACACTAATATTACAAAAATAGGCCTAGTTCTTTGTAAACAATGTTTTTTGTTTTTTGCTATGTCACCATCTTGGCCTTCTTTATCCCTGTACTTTATATAAACTTAATTGAAGTTTAAAAGTACCCTCCAATTAAAAAAAAAACGCTTTAAATAATGGTTGTAGTTATTTAGATGAAAGTAACAAACTCTTTTCACTTAACACTGCAATCTTGGTTGTGAACAATAGTTGAACATTGTGATAAATAGGTGCAAAGCATTCTTTCATTATTTGAACCACAGTCTTTTCTATAGGCCTACACAAAACTGTCTAGCTTTTATTAATAAGTTAATCTTTTAGTACTTTGATTTGTATTGTATTTGTAAATTTAATATTAATTGTAATTATATTGTAATTGCATTCTTAATATTGTAGTTGTAATCCCCTCGTAAAGGGGAAGAGAAGGTCTGATGGCCTTATCTCTACCAGGTTAAACAAACAAACAAACAAACAAACAAACAATCAATCCTTCCATTACTGACACTGTTCAGGACCTCTAATCCTCTATGACGTCATCTATACTAGCTAAATTGCTATGATTTCAAAAAACTAATAGCAATAAACACAGTAGTAATTAAAAAATCAAATCAATATACTATAAAATTTCTTATTAAATAAGTTTAGATAAAGTAAATTTAACAAAGAAAAGCTTCACGCACCAGTACTTGAACCCCAACCCTCTGCGTACAGATCCAGTATGAAGACCACTACGCTACCAAACAACAATGTAATTTATCCGCAATAGCTACGATAATAAATTCCCGCGTCACATAAAATAGCGTTGAACAAACAAAACGAAAGCCTTCTTAAAACGCACACATCATGATTAGTAGGGACCGGATTTTTATGTAATATCAAGGTGTGAAGAAAGAAAAATATGCTGAATATGTAGCAAATATGTAAAACCATGAAAATAATTAATATCAATATCTGCGCTGTTTTGTATTGTTAATCCTAGATATTTGTAGTCTGATACAATTTTTAATTTTCTGTTCTTCATGACGATTTCTGCTGTTTCTGGTGCCCTTCCGCCGTTTCTGAGTATCATCCATTCTGTCTTGTTCACATTTATATCAAATTTGTTTTTATTGCACCATTTTACCATGATGTTTATTGTTTCTTGCATCTTTGTAAGGTCTTAAACCCTACTACTATGTCGTCCGCTTATGAATATGAGATTATTCCCTTCGTTTTTTTTTATTGGGTTATTTTACGACGCTGTATCAACATCTAGGTTATTTAGCGTCTGAATGATATGAAGGTGATAATGCCGGTGAAATGAGTCCGGGGTCCAGCACCGAAAGTTACCCAGCATTTGCTCGTATTGGGTTGAGGGAAAATCCCGGAAAAAACCTCAACCAGGTAACTTGCCCCGACCGGGATTCGAACCCGGGCCACCTGGTTTCGCAGCCAGACGCGCTGACCGTTACTCCACAGGTGTGGACATTCCCTTCGTGATTTTTACAATACAAAGTAATTTTATGAGAAAGGTTGCCTTTTGTTCACTCATATTTACAGTGGACGGTAAGGGGTGAGTGTCTCTATTACTTCCTTGAACTAAGAAATATATTCTCTCTCGGGTAGGTAAAAAGGCTTTTTAAATCTGTGTACTTCAAATTGTAAACTTCCCCAGCAGAAGTTTTCTTTTTCCTTTTGAAGAAGTAAAAATGAATAAAATCCCTAAATAGTAGATTTATGTAATATCAAACCATAATATGTAATGTAGGGTAAATATGTAAAAATATGTGGTATCAAATTTTAATATATTAATAGTAATTACAATATTCGCAAAGATTTGTTATTTATATACGGTTAGGTTTAAAGGACTATAAATTGTAATTACATAAAAATCCGGTCCCTAATGATTAGCGAAGAAAACTGAAGCCTTTCGAACAAAACATGAGCCTTCTTTATACGCATTTCTGATTTAAATTTGTTAAATTATAAAATGTATAAACAAATGTTTCAAGTTTTTAGTATTTTTTTCAAATTTATTGAGTTAGTGACGAATCGAATGAGACATTTCCTATCGTGATACCTAGTGTAGTTTTCGTTGCGTAAGCAACGAAATTGTATATATAGACAGAAGAAAATGAGGGCCACAATTACAAGAATATGCTGATGACAATAAATATCATGTCACATATCATCACTAGTCATGTCGTGACACATGTCATGTCACATATCATCACTAGTCATGTCATGATACATTTCATGTCACATATGTGACATGTCATGTCATTTCACGTGTCATGTCAAGTGTCACCTGTTATGTATCACGCGTCACGTGCTACTAGTCACGTGTCACCTGCCACATATTACCTGTCACGTTTCACCTGCCACGTGTAACATGTCACTTGTAAGCTGTCATGTGCCACATTAACATGTCACCTATCACGTATAACATGTCACTATGTCACCTCACCTCTCACCTGTCACGCACCACTTGTCAACTGTCACATATCACGTGTCGCCTGTCACGAGTCACATGAGACCTTTCGCCTGTCGTCATTTACCTGTCACCTATCGCTTGTCATCTGTTGCTGTGTCTCTGGACGAACGTCCGATGCAGTATGCTCAGCCTCATAAGAATGCGCGTAATCACCGCCACATCGAATGTTCAGTGACAAAATTTTATGTCCGGGACAGAATATCCGATGCAGTATACTGCCGTCGTAAGTGAATCTGAGTTCTGTACGGTATTGAGTTCATAAAATATAAGCCGAAATGGTTTGTTATATCATTTTTCTTTCCATTACTAATAATTACAATAGTTTAATATATCATATTTTCATTCCAACCCGCGAATTAATTTTGAAAGTGTCATCTGTCCATTCAACCAAAAACAGTTGAACCATAACGAAGATATCGGACGATACGACCCTGATGATGGGAGAAATTGTATTACATCGTACTCTGAAAAATCCAAAATGTTCTTCTCAGTTTGTGAAGATATGCAAATAGTAGGTACAGTGAAACCTCTTTAAGCGACCACCAGAAATTGCACATAAAAATGGTCGTCTAGAGGGGTGGTCTTTTTAAGGAGGTATCAACAATTTAGATTTATACAGTATTTAAATTTAGCTTATAGCCTAATGAAGGATTTATAACTCAACCTTTTCTGATATCTTAGGATTCATAAGAGACTAAAATTCAAGTGTAACTTGTCATACACAATGAATCGTACAATTAATAGTGATATTCTCAATACTGTACAATGAAACAAAAAGTAGGCTGCAGTACTACAATAAAATTAGAAATAAAAATTACTTTGCATACCAAGTTAATCATTTTTCATGGTGTATTTCAAAATGGATGTTTGTACTAAATTTTTCAAACGTTTATGGATGATAATGTTTTCATATTCTTTTTCCATTTCACTGCTTAAATCATAAAAAGCTTTTTATTTCCTAATTCAAGGGCTAGAGACCTATACATTGCAATACTGCCAAGAGCATCTTTAATTGCCCTTTTAAATCCAGTTTGTAAGGTAGGCCAAGAACTTGATAGGGTACTGTATTGTCAAAACTCATACAAACCCATCTTTCCTAAACCTTTTGTCAGAAGTGATATTGTAAATGGTCAGATAGACTTACTGTATCTTTTGACATGCAATTAGGAAAATAACTTAGCAGTAAACTTGAACAGTGAACCTGGCTTTATTACTCCTCGCTGGCGCTGAAATGCCGTTATTCTTAAAATTTTAAAGACGATACAATACAACTACTTGAGACATCCGATAGAATGACTGTACGAGCGTATTCCTAATCTCAGCGCTGAGCAATCTGATGGCATCACGGTGTTCCGAATTTCAACGATGATGTCACTGATGCTCCACCGGTGTCGCACCGGTTCCATCAGCTTGCATAGGTGATGGCAGTCTTCATCAGCCGCCATCAGTGAATCTGATTGGTTCTTGTATAGAGTGGGAATTAGCAGACGAATGACATCGTGCACTGTTGTGTCATGGCGGTGTGTTCTGCTTTGGTTCTGCTGTATTGTTTGTACTGAGCACAACGTAAAAACAATATGTTAATGGCTTATGAGCGAACATGTCAACGGACCAGTTATTAGCACCGGTTCAAGAAATAAATTGTTTATGCTCTCTTTTCTTTGAACGAGATGACAGTACTGAAATTTCGCAAAATTTTGCTAGCGTAGCACAGACAACAACTTATACAGCCGCCATGACAGCCATCGATCCTTCCAGCAGTTTTGTTCCTATTTCGCTGCAGCGTGACGTCATTGTTGTCCACCGGTCCGGTGAGATTCGGAATACGTTGGAAGCGGCCTGCGGTGAGAGCGAGAGTGAAGCATTTGTTTTTTTTTAATTAGGAATAATACTACAGTATTTCCAATTTTATTTTAAATTATGGTCATCTAAAAGGGAAAACCATTTGTTTCGTGGTCAAAATCCACGGTCGTTGGTCGGGGTAAAAGGGTGGTCGTCTTAAAGAGGGACTAAATACATTGGTCTTATGAGAATAATATTCCGTGCCAGATAATAGTCGTCGGAAATGGGGGTGGTTGTCTTAAAGGGGTGGTCGTTTGGAGAAGTTTCATTGTACTACGAATATAACAGGCCGCCATTATTAACCCAGTGGAGAGCAAGCAATGTAAAAACCGGAAGAGAAGTGTCGATCCATCCATAAGCAGGATGTTTGCCCGACGTGTGATATGTCAACATTTGCGATGGCGTGAAAATTTGTTTCACATGATCACTATAGAAACTGAATTTATTCACATAACATGTGGAGATCGTTCGGTTCGCCTCGTTTGTATTCATAGCATTGATTTTGCGACTCCTTTCCAGTACACGCGGCTTATGTGGCTAGCGTATCAGCCATTATGCATCACACAGGGAACAAAAGCTAGATGAAATGGAATACTCCCCTCGCTAACATCCAAGCTCTGTTGTAAAGGTTACAAAAGCGTGTTTGTTCAAGTCCATGGCTCTTTGAAAGGATGCATCTAAGGTCGATTCTAAGGTGCGATTGTTCGGCCCATTAGGCTACTTTATAACGATATCAAGACAAAGTAACATAAACTTCCCTCTTTTTATTGATATTTCCTTACTTTGTACTAGCAATAGGATATTAATTAATGCATATTTCCCTTTCAAGCACGTTTGATAGGAACTAGAACTGGTAGGCCTTTTACATAAGGGTTCAGTACCTTCATTCCATGTAATTTAACAACGAGGAGATGATGTTTGATATTAAAATATCAATAATTGTATGAGAAAGAAATACATCGAATTTCAGTTCTGAGGTATTCACTCATATCTGAATATAAAGATGAAAAAATACTGATATATGAAAACGAAGAGAATACAATATTAATAATACAGAGAGAAGAATCCGAAAAGGATAGCTGCCCTTGAAAATGGGGGTACCGAGCGGTAACAGCACTTAAATTAATTGTAGATCAACAATATTCTGTTTTTAACTTAAATTTTAGTTTTATTTTATTTTATTTTCTTTTATTTGGGAGGGGCAGCTATCCTCGACAGGAATAATTAATTTTTCATATATAGAACTGTACAGATAGTTATTTACTATTAACAAGTAATGTCTTAAAACATTAATGGCTATATCTTGAAGTTCGAAAAGATCAATATGGAAACGATGAAAGAAACTGATACAAAATCTCTAGATAGTGCACCTTGCACCAAATAGCAAGCCAATTACTTCCCAGCGACAAACGGGTATGCGGTATTTATCTTCCAAATAAGTAAAGCAGGGTTCATAATGTCTTTTCTTTTCCATATCTACTTCTTGTGGTTGTAAATCAGTTCCCTCAAATCTGATAGTGGGATCGATTATGAAGCCAATCTTTTGATTGTTATCAATTGCTATGATGTCGGCACGTTTGGTGGAGCCAGTGGAGGAAATACAACGTAGTTCTTCATAAACGTCAAACTTTCCAGACTTCTTCAGACATCCAGCAATTCGGCTTCTAACCCAGTGATGTCGATTGTTCCACAACAGTTCCCTTTTATGCAGAAACCAAGAACATGAGGAAGGGTTTCATACTATTTGCAATGACGGCAACGGGATTCTTGGCTCATACCAGGGACACTACGTACTGCGATGACACTGCAATTCAGTTTTATAGCGTTAGTCCATGGAGAGGTGGAAAGGTCTTTCTTGGTTGAAATGCAGGAATTTCATTTTGACCATTCTAAAAAATGCGAAACACCTTTACCACGGTAGTTAAGTTTTTTCCATTCTTCAAACTGTTGATTTCGTAGTTTTTTTTCCGTAGATTTCGCACATTAAGCTGTTTCTCAGAAGGGAAACCAAGGTGTTGTATACTGGCTCTTATTTCTTTGCCGAAATTTCTTGTAGTCGTAAGAAGAGGATCATAAATGGATGATGATATTGGGTACGCGGTATTGTCGCAGCTAAGGTGCAAAGCAGAGAGGTCGCGAGTTCGATTTCCAATAATGTCACGGATTTTCTTCATCTAGTCTAGTGGTCGGAAGTTCTTGGCTCTCGAGTCAACCCCTTAGCACACAAGCTGGTGGAGGTTGGAGCCACCCTTAGCCATCATTTGTTCATTCAAAGTCAAGTAAACACGACAGGATTAGTTGTAAAATCAAAAAGAATTTCACGTATGACAGACGAACATCTCGTTGCTCACTGAACATTCGCTACATGCAACTTGACTCCTAATTTTCATGAGTTAATTACACATCTATCTCAAAGTTTAAATTGTGTATAAAATAGTAGAAGAGATAAAACAAACCATACAAAAATGAAAAAGAAATAAACAAGTAGTCTATAATTATATTAGCATAAACTTAATGGAACTTTTCTTTAGTTTGGCTATGTTCACTGTCCGTCTTTGGGCACGCAAAACTTGCAATAGTGAAGGCGTTTCAAGATTTCTCCTCTTATATCTCCCTCATTCCACCTACCCCGTTGCTATGTTTTGCAGGCTCTATTTCGTATGACGTCATCTTAGAAGACCACTGTTCTAATCCTTCTGGCCACGCTATGCAGCCATTCCAGGCAAACTAGAAATTCCAATGAATAAGTATTTTTCAAAAATATTTGTTTATTATTAGTGTAAGACATAGATAAGGCTCTAAATTTAAATATCCCAATGTCTTATTTTGAAAAGAAAAATATTCTACAAGTTTTATGGGCATTGAATCTAAGTAGTCTTGGCTAGGTAATAGGTACTTTTCGTTTCCCTAAAGTTTGCAGCACTTACTCATAGAGAGATCAGCTGTTAATGTATCTTTTTAAAGGAGCTATTGTTGAAGAAATATTTTGAGAACCTACACTGTTAATTCCAAAGCTCCAGGATCAAGGAACTTTTTTTCTCTGCTATATACGAAATTTATTTTATGCTCGACCATGCCGAAATGTAGTAATTATACACCTAGTAGCAGTCCTTTAATGCATGTAATTAAAGTACACCTATTCATTAAAGTTCAGGTTTTCGATTATTCTCTGATATGCAATCGAAAAACAACGAGGGAAACGTCACGGAGGCTGGAAATCCAATACTGTCGCAGAAGGTTATGTTCTGTTACTATAATAATTAGCGTTAATTGTAAATAATATTCAAATAAATTCAATTTGTCATCTCGTTTTTCAATTCTAAATCAATTTCCAGGTTATATCAAAATTAGTTCACGTTATTCTTCACATTACATCAGTGTCAATGACATTATTGTTCCTCGGAAAAAATCAATACTTTCGCGTCTGCGCACATCTCACAATACGAGCTATGCACAAGGTCACTTCCAAGCTTCAGTCAGATACAAATAAAATTAATACTTCTGAATGATTTCAGAATGGTAGAGCATAAAAAGTCGTATGAAACTTGTCTATAATGGTAATTAAGACGTTCGTATGAAAATTATGAAACTCGCTTGCGCTCGTTTCATAAACAAACATACTCGCGTCTTAATTACTATCATTATAGGCTCGTTGCATAATGTACTATTCAGTGGTTTGGTTAATAACAATTAGCAATCTTACAGTTCGAGTGAATATTTTGACTGGAAATATGAAGGACATTAACTCATTTAGATCTATAACTTCCGTGACAAAATGTTTGTAACATCTTTGACATGGAAGAAACAGCTATAAAATACTTACCGATTACGTTTTTGTGAACTAATTGGATCCCATGAGATTCGCATAGCTTTCACATGGACACTATGAGAATGAATCTCTTTTTGTTTGAGGCAGAGACCTGTATTTTACACTTTTTGCTAATAAGGTGTGAATTGAGTTCACAAATCTTGTAACATCCGTGACGAAACATTTTCTTTATTTTCTGCAATAATAATAATAATAATAATAATAATAATAATAATAATAATAATAATAATAATAATAATAATAATAATAATAACAATAATAATAATAATAATAATAATAATAATAATAATAAATTTTATTCAACAACTTTTTTCTGTAAAATTATACTGAGCTTCTAAATTGATTCTAATAATAAGTTGACAAAAGTATTTCATTTTCAATAGGGTCTACATAGAGTTTGAAAATAACAAAAATGTAACATATGTGGCAACTGGAATGGCTGTATGGCCCTGGTGTCTACTCAGCCTGAGACAGAAATGAGTACTTACCAGGGCATTTCCTTGCGGATAAAGTAAATGTGGCGGCACATAGGACTGACATCCCTACTGCTATTAATGGCGATTGTCTGTACAGGTGAGAGCCTAAAATTGTGCCATCCTCTGAGCCGAACTGGCCTGTAGTAGGGATGAGTCTATCCTTACTAATATCAGAAAATGAATATGATACAGTACGGATATCTCAAAGGGAAAATTATTAGAACTGATATCTGAAAGTGAAGATGACTAAATAAAGATTTGGGAATGAAAATGAATAGCCTATATTCACTGAGAGTAAAGGTGACATCTGGAAGAAAATTGGAGTATTGATATCTAAATCAGAATGTAAAATTAGTAGTGATATGTGAAAGTCGACAAGTAATAAGTATTCATTCATACTTTCCTACTCAAAGACAGGTCTATCACTGCAAATCCAGCATTATCTAATCTTTCCTATCTCCCACCTTCCTCTTAGTCTCTGCATACCATCCACATAACTTGATGTTGTCTATCTGATATTTTTTCTGCTCCGAACTCTTCTCCCTTTCACCATTCCTCCCAATACATCCTTCAGTTGACAGTTTCTTCTCAGCCAGTAATCCAATCAATACCTTTTCCTATACCTGATAAATTTTAGCGTCATTCTTTTTTCACCTATTCTTTCCAACACAGCTTCATTTCTTATTCTGTTTGTCCATTTCAGATTCTCCATTCTTCTCCATATTCACATTTCAAATGCCTCCAGTCGTTCCTCTTCACTTCGTCGTAATGCCCATGCCACACTCCCCACAAAGCACTTCACCATCTCTTCGTTAATTATTTTTCTAAAAGTCCACAGAAGATGCTCCTTTTCCTATTAAAAGCTTCCTTTGCCATTACTATCCTCCTTTTGACTTCCTAGCAGCAGCTCATGTTACTGCTAATAGTTCTTCTCAAGTATTTGAAGATGTTCATTTGCTCTACTACCTCATTTCGAATTCATACTTTTGCTTTCTTTACTGTATTATTCTTCCGATAACCATAGTCTTCGTCTGTTTGCATTTATCTTCATCTCATACTGTTCACAGCTGTCATGTAGCTCGATTAACATCCCTTAGTATCCTCTCCTCTTCTGCCAACAACATCATATTATCAGTAAATCTTGTGCACTTTCTTCTTACTACCATGTTCTGAAAAGTTCTACATTAAATCCTCCAAGTAGATGTCGAACAAATTAGGTGATAAAATGCATCTTTATCGTACTCCCTATTCGACTTCCCTCTGACAGTTTTTCTCCTATCCTGACTTCGACTCCATTTTTAATAGGTATAAAGATATTGAATAGTCAGTCTGCTTTCTACCCAATTCATACGAATTAAGAGAGAGAGAAATAAATCGTCCACCCTTAATTAAGGGATGACCACGTGGATCCGGAAATTAATAGCATATAAAAATATAATTAATTAAATATGAGTATTGCTATAAAAATAAAATGTAATAATTAAGCACCACTGATTATCAATTATAAAATAAAATCTTATAAGATGACTTTAAAATAATACTTATAAATGAAAGAGTTTATTTAAAATTAGCATATCCTTAATCAAGGCCTTCTGAGTGGTATAAATGAAATTGTATAATCTGCAGGGAATCTTTAAGAATTTGCTAGATGAGTTTTTGAATTTCAAAAGATGATACCGTATTGATAATTGTTTTAAAAAAATATATGCAAATTTTGGTAAAGAACTCCGAGCACCAAAAAATAAACCTGTCACTGACCAAATGAAGAGAAGTCACTACCTGAGAATTTATTATTTTATTTTTTTTTATTTAACACCTGCCACATTTACAATCTGTGTACAATAGACAATAAGTAAATATTATAAAAGAATATGACATGAGTGGAGATGTTATCCCATGACAACACTCCAAAAGAAAAATAACAATGTTTCAAATAGTTGTATTAAAAATGAATGGAAGGTCAAGAGCATTGGTCCTTTTAAGTCTTCTTATTGTTTGATGCAATAAGCATGAAACGTTACCCCATGTGCTAGGTTTCTGCCCTCAGGGCGAATTATTGCGAATTGACAGACTTAACACAGTTCGCTCAATAATTGATAACAGATTAATAATAATGGTTTAATAATAATAATAATAATAATAATAATAATAATAATAATAATAATAATAATAATAATGGTTTATTTTAACTGGCAGAGTTAAGCCATTCGGCCTTCTCTTCCACTCAACCAGTATGATAGGAAATTACTACAATGCTATGAATATAACATAATTAATACAATACAATTCAAAGCAATACAATACAATACTACAATACAAGGCAATATAATACATAATTAATATAATACAATGACAATTCTTTTCATCTTCACATCACCAATAAAATAATTATGTAATAATAATAATAATAATAATAATAATAATAATAATAATAATAATAACAGTAATAATAATGATAGTCATGCCTAAATTAAATTAAATTATTAAAGTCGATCAAAAGTATAACTTCAATTTGACTGCGCCCGTAAGAAATCGTTTAACCTTTTCTTGAAAGTGGTTATTGTCTGGCAGCCCCTTATCTTCTGAGGTAGAGAATTCCATTCACGGGGGACTGAGACAGTAAAAGAGGATGAATAGTGGGATGTTCTATGGGCAGGAATTGCTAGGATTTGGCTCTCCTGTGACCTGGTGTTTAGATTGTGATTGGAGGATAAGTAGTTAAACCGGGAACGAAGATAATTTGGAGTAGAAGTGTGGAGAACTCGAAACAGAAGAGACAATGAATGAAGTGTTCTACGGTTACTAAGTTGCAGCCAGGATAAAGATTTGAAAGAGGGTGTAATGTGGTCAAATTTGTGAGCATTGCTGATGAATCTGACAATCATATTGTGTACACGCTGCAGCTTGTTCGAAAGATCAGTTGTCAAGTCTGTAAGTATTACGTCGCAAAAGTCAAACAGTGGTAGTACGAGGGTTTGCACTAAAGTCTGTTTTAATTCTGGCGGGAGGAAGTTTCTGAATGGATTAAGAGAATGCATGATATAGCACACTCTCTTGGATATTTCCTTTATTTGGCATTCCCAGTTTAAATTTTCGTCCAAGAAAATGGCGAGGTTTCTGACGACGGAATGGTATGGAATAGTGGCATTATTTACTGTAATAATTGAGATATGTCTGTTGTTCATTGTGTTCAGTAGTCTCCTATGTCCAATTATAATAGCTTGTGACTTACTAGCATTAAACGTAAGTCCGAACTTTTTCGCCCATGAAGAAACTTAATTCAAGTCATGATTAATTTTGCCAATAGTTGCATCAATTTCGTCTGGTCGGGAGTGTATGTAGACTTGTAAGTCGTATGCGTAAATGTGATACTTGCAGTAATGTAAGTTTGTAGTCACGTCATTAATATAAATGGACAAAAGCAGTGGTCTAAGCACTGTGCCTTGAGGTACTCCTACTTTCGTGTATCGCCAAGGGGAAAACCGATTTTGTACTGAGATACATTGTTGACGATCACGAAGATAAGAGTCCATCCAATTAATGCAGTTGTCAGACAAGTATAACGTTCTTAGTCTTGCAAGTAGTAGGTCAAGATCAACTGAGTCGAATGCTTTACTGAAGTCTAGTAGAGTTATTATGGTCACCTCGCTTCTGTCCATTGCTTCTCGCATATCTTCAGTCACTTTGAGTAGGGTAGTTGTACTGTCCTGTTCTGAAACCAGATTGGTGTTCGTTGATAAGTTTGTACATGTTTATGGTCTGTCAGTTCTCGGCGTACGATGTGTTCCAGTGCTTTGGAGAGAGCGGGGAGAATATTTATAGGCCTGTAGTCGTTTGGAGAGGTCGGATTTTTCGTCTTGGGTATATGTGTTACTGTATTAGTGCCATTTTCCAAATTTTAGGAAAGGTATTAGTTATGAGAGATGCATTAAATATATGGGTCACTGTCGGCACGATCACGTCAATTATTTTATTTAACAGTGAAATGCTGATACCGTCTAAGCCTTGTGCGTTAGATTTCAGTCGTCTTAGTGATTTTCTGACGTCAATTTCAGTAATGTATGTGAAGTGAAATAACGTGTCTATTGTAGTCGGAGCATTAGATAGAATGTCTTCCTTTGTTTGGTCGTTTTGTACAGGTTCGGGAGGTGGGGTGGTGAAATGCTCATTCAGATCAGTAAGTGATATGTCAATGGTCTGTACCTGCTGCTTCTGTTCTCTTAATCCCATGGAGTTGATATTTTTCCAAAGCTCTTTCGTACTAACAGAAGTTTGGATGAGTGAGTGAGTGTAACGAAGTCTTGCGTTTCTGATTGACTGGTTTGTCCGGTTGCGTAGGCGTCTGTAGTTGTCGTAATCAGAAATACATTTTGTTCTTCGGTACTTGCGATATGCAGCATCTCTTTCCGCCGTGAGTGTACGCAACGATTCGCAATCCAAGGAGCAAGTCTTCGAGTAGTGGTTCGTCTAGTTTTCAGTTGTGCGTGTTTGTCATATAGCTGGGTGACTAAATTATTAAATGTCTCAACTTTTTCGTCTACACTTCTCAGCGTCCAGATAGTCTGCCACGGTAGTTTAGTTGCGTCACTAATTAGTTCGTCATGGTTAATGTGAGTGAGGTCGCGATATGTTACAATATGAGGTTTACGTCTATGGCATCGTGCAGAAAATTCAACGTAGATGATATCATGTTTTTAGATTCCAGGAGCAGGCACTTGTCCATTTGTTATTACGTCATGAGGTTTGTTTGTCACGATTATGTCTAGTAACGTCTCTGAATAAGGAGTGTGATGTGTAGGTTCGGAAAGGAGAATTGTCATATTGCAGGACTGAAACATGTTCTGTAGTTGTATTGTTGCGTTGCTATTAGCTGAAAGTAAATTTGTGTTAAAATCGCCAAGTACTACAGCATACGGATAATTGGTAATCAGGTTCAGCAATGTCGCTTCAATATCACACAGGTGATTTACCTTCGGCGTTTTGTAAACCACCCCAAGGAGGCATTTTTGATATTTTATTTTCACCTCTACAAATAGAAATTCTGGCCGTTCACTTTCTTCGTTTGAAGACTTATGAATACTGTAATTTTGTATGGGATGTCTGATCTTACATACATAACCACGCCACCACCCCTCTTGTTGATGTGGTCATTTCTAACGAGTGAGTAGTTTGGAATATTAATGATAGAGGAAGAGTGAGAAGATTTTAACCAGGATTCTGAAATTAGTATAGCATGCAGATCTAACGGTGCGAAAATAGTAAGGAATTCGTTGAAATGTGACAAAAGGCTCTGTGTGTTGACATGAGCTATTTTAAATGTCTCTGGATGTGCGCTGAAACAAGATTTTAACAAGTCGCAGGTAGAAGGGACAGTGTCAGTGGATAGACTGGGGGAGAAAATGGTTGGTGAGCGCGTCGCAGAAAGTAGGTCACTGGGAACATGGTGAATACGAAGTATATGAGGAAGTTCAATGTCTTTCTACGGAATGATCTACACGGCGTGCTGACATCATAATAATTGACCGAGATAAAAAAAAAACTGGTCTCATTCTTGACCCCATTGTAAGGTTCGAAATTAATGAAGAACAACCAAAGCAAGTGCATGAAGAGGAACGCGCTATTTACCTTCCATGCTGTGTGATCTCAGTCATAAATATAATATTCAAGATTGGAATGTCATTGAACATCATCAATCACCATCTCTGTTCATCTTTATAATATTCAATGTATATTATTTATTTTCAATAAATTTTTATCGTTTTGATAGCTACCACATCTTGTCGTAGAATATATTTTAATTTCATTATGTTTTTTTAACATTAATTTACATTTTCTTTTTCGTTCATTTGAATTGATTAGGATGCCGATATTTTAAATTCAAGGTTTGGACGGCTATCATTTCGATTGACTCTCTCTCCAACAAACTAATTAAGTTAATACTTATACTTCCTCACAAACCACTGATCCTCCTGCCCATCCTGAATTTAAAAAACAGTGGGACGATATCTTTTCCCTAAAAATTTTAGATACATTCCTTTCTTCTTTCACATCCGAACAAGACATTGCACGTCTCCTAGCTCTTCAAGAGTGAGTCTGGAGCTTGGTTACACGCATTACCTTCTCCTTACATCGGCACCCTACTAGATAGTACATCTTTTAAAATCGCAATAGCTTTACGCCAGCTCTGCCAGCCACACCAATGTATTTGCGGGGGAATTGCTGATATTTACGGTCATCATGCACTCAGCTGTGCGAGGAGCAAGGGTCGTATTCCCAGACATACGTCACTCAATGATATCATTAAAAGATCTCTGACTTCTTGTGGCATCCCGTCTCTTTTGGAACCACCAGGTATTAGTCGCGCAGATGGTAAACGACCCGATGGTCTGACCTTGATTCCATGGTCTAAAGGAAAATCTTTAATTTGGGACTCCACTTGCGTTGACACTCTAGCTCCATCTCACTTACCGAATACCTCCAGATGCGCAGCATCTGCTGCTGAATTAGCCGTGAAGAAGAAAGTCAATAAATATGCTCATCTTTTAGACAATTATATCTTTGTCCCATTTGCTGTGGAGACCTTCGGTCCTTGGAGTCATGACGCTAAAGTTTTGGTATCTCAAATCGGCCAAATTTTGATCTCCGTTACTGGTGATCGCCGTTGCACTACTTATTTGCGTCAACGCTTAAGTATTGATATTCAACGCGGAAATGCAATGAGCGTTTTGGGTACTCTTCCAGAGTCCAGCCCTTTGGACGAATTTTTTCTCCTGTAAAATTTTTTATCTCTATGTAAATGTTTATATTTAGTTTTTATATATGTGTAATTGTAACGGTGAAAATATTGTTGATCATATAATTTTTTTTTTCATAAGTGTATATTATTTTTGGGAGTGTTTTTTGTAAGTAACAATTATTATGAATATGATTAAATACTTAAGCAGTCGTCCAGATAAAGTCAGAAATTATATTAGGCTGACGTATACTCTATTGTTACAGTGTTTATTTTCATTTTCAATCATATTTAACAAGTTCTGAAACAAAAGATCGAAGATATTAAGTTAATTAAATTGACAAAACTTCATTTCTCACACTAGTTTATTGAACCGTGTCGGACTGTAAAGAAAACAACTATCGCAATGTCCATATTTTATATGTCGTACAATATTATAGTATTGTGTAATTTTGGTTATTTAATTTCCTACCAATTTCTTTATTGTTCCACTAGCCGTACCCGTGCGCTTCGCTGCACTTGCTAGAAATAAATATAAAGTAATTACATAATTAAAATAGGACATCTGGTCCAAGGAACATTCGTGTTTGATAGAAGAATAAATCTTTTAATATGTCACTTAATTTAAATTGTACTTAAATAATTAAAATGCGATCATTGTGGTCCAGAGACACTCATTTAGTGCAATGATAATTCCTTCAACATGTTTTTAAATTGTTATTACATGTAAATAATTAAAATATGGTCATTTGGTTCAGAGAACATCCATTTTTATGCAAGGATAATTCGTTTAACATTTTTCTAAATTAGTCTTGAATGCATCCTTTAATAAATCACTCCAAATTAATAGAGTTGATTGTGTACGAAGATAATTTTATGTTAACCTTACTGTGCATCTTTTTTTTTGTTAAGTTTATTTTATTCACGCCTTAACATCTGTGGTCATGTCGCGTGTTTAGAATGCGTGAGTATATCAGTAGGCTGTTTTTACTCTTGTTGAGTTCCTCTTTCTATTGTGTGTTGTAGATGGCCTGTGTTCATGTAACTGATTATAGACTTTGATTAATGTTTTTGGTATTGTTAATTGAGGCGGTGATGAATAATGGCATGTATTTTTACAATCCGGCATTTGCCTTTATGACTAAGAGAATTCATGAAAAACCTCAGTCAGATTGGTCTGTCACGGGGTTTGAATCCGGGACTTCCCGAATGTGTGTCTCAAACGCTACCGTCTGAGCCAACTCGCTCGGTTGTATATCATTTTTTATTCAATTAAAAAATTAGGTACCCTACATAAATATTATTTTAAGAAACACAAGAAACGAATATGGGTAAATTACGAGCGCAATTTCGTGACGCCTTTTAAAATAACTCAGCTCCAGTGAGCTCTATGGTAAATACTCATCTTAACGACAAAACTCTTATCTATTATGTTCTGTGAACAAAAAGAAACTTAAGTATATAAAATTAGAGTATTTTATGTGGACCAAATAAAGTTGCAAAATAAAGTTATACAATATTTCGACAGGATATCAAGTTTTCTGTGCGTAAAGATCTATTTAATCTTACCTCAGTCCTCATAAATGTAACATTACATCCATATAGAGAAAGTACAAAATTAATATATTAATATTGACAAACGTTAAGACCGCCTCAAATAGACGGAGTCATTTTTTTTATTTCATTATAGAAATCGTTGTCGATCCTGCAATAACTCCTATGTGACATATCGATTTTCAGATTTTTGTTCTTAAATAACTTAAATAGTGATGCAGCAAATATCCACTTGACTTCTATAATGTGTAATTATATTTCTTTCTTCCGAAAATGTAACAATTCACGATTTGATATATACCACTGCCATAGAATGAATAAATGTTTTTGTTCCTACTGAAAAATTTTAAATTTGGACATAGAAGTTACGAAACAACGACACTATAATCTGAGATGGCGGTGTAAATGTATTGTATTGTTATTTTAAAACTGTTGTATATCCTTAAATATCAGTCCTATCAAAGTTTTGCCTGGAATAAAACTTATCGGAAATCATTTTTAAAAAACTTTTGTTAAAGACATAAAATTGTTTAGTCACACGTTAAAAAGTGTTAAAATTTAAAAAAAGGTAGACTATATACCTGAAATAGTAGTTCATGAGACACTGATGAAGACGTAACATCACGTCGAAACGGGCCGTCTGTCCGAGGTATATACCTTTTTTAACAAATTTAACACTTTTTAACGTGTGACTAAACAATTTTATGTTTTTAACAAACAAAGTGTTAACGTGAACTATCATCAATAAATTTGTTATGTAATATTTTTCACAAAAATCAATAATAAGCGAGATATTTCGGTTCATTTAACTCGGTCCCCCTTATAACCCCCCTTTTAAATGAAGTATTTTGAATGCCATATAGCCTAAAATCTAAGTTACAACGAACTTAATTTATATTCCAATTTTCATTGAAATCCGTTAAGCCATTATCGCGTGAAAAGGTAACAAACATACATACATACATACATACATACATACATACATACATACATACATACATACAAACAAAAATTAAAAAAAAAATAACGATTTTCGGTCTCAGGATGATTAATTATAGTTACATGTTAACACCAATTATTTTTGGTAGAGCGAAAATTACCAGAAAAATTTCGCTTACAGATTTATTATTAGTATAGATTAAAATTATCGCTCTACAGTATTAACCTGTTGTAACCTATAGGATACTTTGTGAATTTAAGGGTTAAGTAAGATTATGATTTACTAATATCTGAAACTGAATATAATACTGTCTGAAAGCGAAAGTATTCTGTACGACATTTATAAAATCTTCAAGATAGAATTATGGAACATTTGGCAATTAATGGAGGCCATTTTGATAGTATTTTGTGCACTGATATTAACCCGTGATACAATTATAATATTGCCAAATTATTTTAGTTTTTTTTTTAATTCTATACCTTGTTAAATTTTCATGATGCACCACTATTTACTAAGTTATCAATTTGTTTCATTTTAATTGATAATAATGTATTTCTGTGTTTTGTATGTTTTGAGACCCGAAAAATCCAAAATTTGAGAAAAAGATGTTTTCATTAAAAATAAATATGTTACTTGGTACACTCTTTAAAAATGAATTTTGAAAAGGTTCCTTCTTGTGAGCCATATAACTTTTAAATGTGGCGTTCCCCCATAAAGTTGAATATATGAAAGTTACAAAGTGTGTTTCATACTTCGCTCACTTGTATCTGTAAATGAATGTGTTTGAGATTATGTAGGGTAGAGTAGCATAAAACGCACCGCTTCCTAAATGGCAACACTGCTAGTTTAAAACAAGTTACTGTAGTAGTATAGCATCTAGTTGTATTGTTACAATCTACCATATGAAAGTCCACCATGACACTTGATTTCTGCCACTTCTTTGTGCCAGCAACATGGTGACAGAATATTTAATATAATCGCTCAGGTGAATTGTAAATTTAGCTAACATTTTGTAACTAAATAACGGATTTGTATGCAAATTAATCCATAATCTTAAGATGTTATTGGTTAAAAGAAATATTAAAGAACATTTAACTTAGTACGGTTTTCGAACATGTGGTGATTATAGGCTAGAATGAAGGAAATAATAACTTAAAACGTAGTTTCTTAATTCGCACCACTTTGTAGGTGCCTAATTCGCACCGGTGCGATATGAGCAACTGTAGCAATTCTAGCCGTACAAAAGAAGGCCCAAAAATTTTAACTGAACGAGGAATGCATCAGGTGGGTGCAATATCAACTGGTGAAAAGGACGTTAATACAACAAGTGTGTGTTGTACAAGCGCACCAGATATTTTGTGCCACCTATGAAAATTTTTAAACGTACAAGTGCACCAGATATTTTGTGCCACCTATGAAAATTTTTAAACGTCAAACAGTGCATCCTACATTATCAGCTGGTGTTCTTCCAGGATCGTTATTTGATTGCTCTGATTCAGGTTACATCAACAGTGAACTATTTGTCGAATAGCTCAAACATTTTATTTGCCACTGAAACCTGCCATAGAAAAAAGTGCTGCTTCTGTATGTCCACCTATACGAATCATTCAAAAAATTTAGAAGCTAGATTATCTCGGGAAAATGATGTGCTCCTATTTCAGCTTCCTCGTCATAATACTCAGAGGCCCAGCCTTTAGATGTTTCTATCTTCAAACCATTTCAGACAGCTACATCATGAAGCAGTTCTTAGATGGCTTCGAGATAATCGCGGAGAAAAGGTGACGCAGTTTACAGTTTGAACTGCCTGGTGAAGCACATGGCAAATGTGTAACAATAAAAACGCATTCAGGAAGTTTAAATGTTAGGTAATTTATGCTCTATTTTTCAATTTCATTCGAAGATGCGTTACTCTCTTCCATTAATTTCAATAAACTTGTAATTTGCATTTATTACATTATTCATATTAAATACTGTTCAATATGCTCAATATTAAAATCTTTCCTTCAGCCCGTTCCCTGCAGTTAAAGAGGTGCGATTTAAGAAACCGCAGGTGCTATTTAGGAAACTGGTTGCCTAAATGGCACCACTGACAAGTGTTTCGAAAATGTCATTCTACTTCAAAAATATTAAATCAAATTCAAGGATTCTTTTTTACATGAAAGTTAAATGTTCTGCGAATGTATTTCTGTAAAGGAATGCAGAAAATAAAAATTGTATTGTTCAATAAAAATTATAAATGGTAAAGTGGTGCGATACACGCAACCTTACCCTATGTATATATAATATGAATATTAAAAACGACTCCTTAGGATGAAATAAATGCATATATCCTCAATATGCCCTTTTTGAAATTAAGAAATGGTTACCAAAGCTGAGGAAAAAACTGACATGTTGCGTAGGAGTATATAAAGTCAAGTTAAGGAAAGATGCGGTTCTTACGTATTCCAGAATTAGAGTGAAAGTCCCCCTCGAGGACCACAGCTAGCCGAATGCAACCCAAGAGAGTACCGATTTAGAGGGAAAAGGAAAACATGCAGAGAGAAAGAAAGGAAACGAGAGGCCTCTAAAATAATGCAAGGACAAGTGGGGAACTGTTTGCCAAACAGCGTATTCCGAATCTCACCGGACCACTGGACAACAATGACGTCACGCTGCAGCGAAATAGGAACAAAACTGCTGGAAGGATCGATGGCTGTCATGGCGACTGTATAAGTTGTTGTCTGTGCTACGCTAGCAAAATTTTGCGAAATTTTCGTCCTGCCATCTCGTTCAAAGAAAAGAGAGCATAAACAATTTATTTCTTGAACCGGTGCTAATAACTGGTCCGTTGACATGTTCGCTCATAAGCCATTAAGATATTGTTTTTACGTTGTGCTCAGTACAAACAATACAGCAGAACCAAAGCAGAACACACCGCCATGACACAACAGTGCACGATGTCATTCGTCTGCTAATTCCCGCCCTGTACAAGAACCAATCAGATTCACTGATGGCGTCTGATGGAGACTGCCACCAACTCTGCAAGCTGATGGCACCGGTGCGACACCGGTGAAGCATCAGTGAAGCCATCGGTGGAATTCGGAACACCGTGATGCCATCAGATTGCTCAGCGCTGAGATTCGGAATACTCTCAACGAGAAGGAAATACGCAGGCCGAAAAGGCTAGGAAATTAGTGGATCACTTTATAGTAAAATCATACATTTAATAACTTAGCTGCAAACTATGTTAGATATATATTTTTTTCATGCATCAAAACTTATGTCAAGCGGTGTTGTCACGTTTTCGTTGTAAAGATTATTTTTGTGGCAATATCAATAAATTGATTTATACCACCACAATTAACATTGAGCAATGTTTATGACGTTATAAGATGACTTTTAATTAAAAAATTTTTAATTAAAATTGTTAATCTTCTTTTGTTGTTACAAATCATATCGATATATGACGTTGTTTTATACTCCACGTGAAGTAAATACGAGAAGATCAATTATAAATAGCCTACTAGAGCATCGTTGGTAGACATGTGTTACCGTTCCTTATGATTGGAGCTGTATTTGATTCAGTAAACAAACGCTTATGTTATGTTTTCAAAGGAAAGCGTCGTATTTGACACCACCTGAGAATTAATTAAACACAGATACTATACAATGACGTGTTATTTCCTCACGTCATTATATGATACTACTGACATTCCTCTGCAAGTAACAGTGCCTGCTTTTGGGAGTGTTCCACAAAAACAAAGAAGACACATGGCAATATAGCGAAGATTGGTCACTTAGTATTATTCTGAATGGTACTGAGGTATGGCCAATTGTACCAGCGGCTATGGGATAATTATTTATGAATCAGCATTACCTATTAAGAATTAGCGCGATTTGTCATAATATTGATGAGTATCGATAACTTGAAAAGGGGAGGAAAAACTTGGAGATAAATGTTTGCCATACCCATCTTAATCATGAACATAACTATTGTTACAACATGGAAACTCCTACCTCGATGGAAGCTACGTGCTGTGAACTTTTAACGCCAATTGAAATCTGAGGACTTGAAGTCTAATGAAAATTATGACAATTAGTTCACGACCTGTGATAATACAGGGTGAACCAGCCAGGGCTAGACTCCTAACCGCACTCACGTCGGTTGATTCATACGTAACGACGCTACCATATGCGGAGGATTCCTTCCGAGCTTTTGCGGTTAGTACTGCGTAATGATGTGCTTACCGAATTCACAATTCATGTTCGAAATGACGTCCTTGTGATATCTGGCAGGCTGCACATCTCCTGAAGACATCTCCAGCAACTCGCCGCAGTTCGTTCTCCGAAATGGCTCGAATTTCGTACCGGATATTTTGAGTTCAAGTGAATGTGGGTTATTCGCGTAATCTTTACTTTCAACCACTGAGGTAGAACTATGCTTCGTCACTATAAAAAATTAAGGTTGAGTCAAGTAGTCCATCATACACTGAGTGTTAGAACCATACGCAAAACCTAGTCTCCTCTCATAATCGGGTTCCGTTAAACTCTGAACTACACAAATTTTGTAAAGTTTTAATTTTAATTGTTTCGTACCTCTTATCACTGAAGACTCTGATAGCCCTAACTGCTGAGCTACACGACAGGATGATGTCGTAGGACTTATTTATCTTCTTCATCAAACATCTCCTCAGTGAGAACACGCTTCACACATGTTCGTTTCTTATCCAATACTGATCCAGATGTACGAAATTTTTTCACTAAATTGTAAATCATTGCTTTAGAAGGCTCTGGCGAATAAGGGAATGACTGACGGAAGTTCGTTACAACTGTTCTCCAAGATTCGTATTTCACAAAATTGTCGTAAATAAACACTCGTTGTTCAAGGCTATATTTCATAAAGGACACACTACTGCACTCTAAATGTACGGTATACAGCTGCATCCTCACTGTGTGAACGTGTTTACATAACTAAACACGAAACGCTTTCGAGAAAGAGGTCTGATCACTGCGGTAGCGCAGCAGTTACTACGCATACGACTTTCCGCTGACGCCGGTCTAGCCCTGGCTGACTCACTCTGTATATTTTACGAGTAATGAATGCAAGGGTTTAAATAGTCGAAGACAACATTTTGAGTCCTATTCACCAAAATTTCAGTCTTGCTCATCTTCTGCATGTAGAGAACTCAGTCCTTAATCACAAATTTCGGCATTTTCCAAATTAAATCCTTCTGAAATCTGGGCTTTTTTTTTTTCGCATGTCGCCTTCCATACAATAGGGTGAGCTTACTCGTGTCGCTTGCTCATCGCAAGGGCTCAGACCCCTTCTTTTGAGAGGATTGCTGGGTCCCAACTTCCCAATAGTATTAAACATACTCGGTGATCCTACCTTGTTGCTGTAGTGTCATGTTTCTTTGCCCTTATGTGTTAGCTACCAGGTCACGTTCATTTTCGACTTTTCTCTTCAGAATTCTCTAATGTAATTAATTACTTTCATATTGAACAACGAAAATCCGAGTGTGACAAGTAGTCAATAGGCTTAGAGTTCACATAAAGACTTCTTGTTAGATCCAATTTCCTCTGCAAGGACTACCTTCTAATTGATAATTACTCTTTTCATTCATTCATTCATTCATTCATTCATTCATTCATTCATTCATTCATTCATTCGGCCTCGGTAACGTAGTCGGTATAGCGCTGGCCTTCTGTTTTCGAGGTTGCGGGTTCGATTCTGGCTCAGGTCGATGGCAATTAAATGTGGTTAAAAACGACAGGATCATATCAGTAGATTTACTCGCATGTAAAAGAACTTCTGCGGGACAAAATTTCGGCACACCGACGACGCTGATATAATCCCTGGAGTTGCGAGAGTCGTTAAATAAACCATAATTTAAATTTTCATTCATTCATTCATTCATTCATTCATTCATTCATTCATTCATTCATTCATTCATTCATTCATTCATTCATTCATTCATTCATCCAACCGTTTGTTCATTCGTTCATTTGCTTTCAAAATCTGATAGTTAAACATCAGAAAATATTTTCATAATCTTTCCTGACATAAATACGACTATACGGAAGATCAACAACAATATGAGTTCTGAAGAGTTCGCAATGGGGACCACATGGTGAGCTAACTTTCAGTCCCAGGCCACCGCCTTAGCTCAGTCGCTAGGGGCCGTATTCATAGACATTCTTAGCGCGGGCTTTCGGTGGATGATCAGCGAATTAACGTTTTTCGTATTCATAAACCAGTGTCAGAGATATATGATATGATATGATATGATATGAATCCTGTTTAGCACGCTCGTAGCGCGGGCTAGCGAAATGTCTATGAATAGCACCCTAGGGCGCTTGCCTGCCGATCCGAAGTTGCGTTCGATCCCCACTTGGGCTGATTAACTGATTCGGTTTTTCCGAACTTTTCCCCAACCGTAAGGCGGATATCAGGTAATATACGGCGAATCCTCGGCCTCATCTCGCCAAATATCATCCCGATACCACCAATCTCATCGACGTTAAATAACCTAGTAGTTGATACAGCGTTGTTAAATAACCAAGTGAAGAAAACTTCCTGTCGCAAGAAATCTTCCGTCTTTTCGCGTTATAAAATTATGTTTAGTAGTAAATATCTCATATTTCTACTGACGATACCTAATGAGAACACCCTGTATGTTGTTTGATATTCTATGTCGGTATTCAAACAATTCGAGTTTTTTTCTGCATGTATTCAGGGCGCTTGACAAGTTAATGACGAGTATACAGTAAATGTATGCAGTAAACTTTATGATTAATTCTGTATGCATACAATATTTACAGACATACGGTCATCAGAGATGTCATCCCGGTTGTGTGTTTGATGTTATAATTGTATCTTGCATCATTATTGTGTGGTGTGAATTCGGGAAACCTTCTGTACGCCATTTCCTGCCACATGTGACATCGTCGGTTTTATTGCATTACAAAATGAAAAGAGAATGACTGTACTATGTTCCGGTTATTTCATAGGAAATCTAAAACCAGGAAATGCGTTTCTCTTTCCCGGAATTTTCAAATAAGGGTGTATATTAAATTGTGCTAACCTATTCCACATGTGGGTAAACGAAGCCTCGAAACTAGTTTATAGTTAAGACTGACAATAAGCCACTTGTCCTGAAACAAAATTAAATAAAAATAGTTCCGACTTCAATATATTTTTGTGATGAGGATATATTATGATTAAATATATTAATTGCAAGCAATTATAGAGTGATAGGCAAACATTATTGCTGGAGGACTTGAATTTCGAGGTACAAATGGTCGCTGAATTCTGCCTGAATCGCTCTCATTCATAGAAAATTCTTTGCACTAAACTTGTAAAGAATAGCTTCGATATAGTGCACCAACTCTGTTTTTCGTATAAAGGATGATCATTCACTTAATTCATAGTTTACTACCCATAGCGTTTCACCCAGCATTCTCCAATCTACCATCCTTCCTTCTTCCCCCTCAGTATCTGCATACCATTCATATATCTTAACGTTGTCTGTCGTCTGATATCTTCTTCTGTCCGAAACTTTTCTTCCAGTGCATACTTCAGTAGGCAGTTTCTTATTAGGCCGACAGTATACTGCTTCGGACATTCAATCTCCGACCGTTCACTGGATATGAGGGTGATCACGCGCATTCTTATGAGGCTGCGATGTCCGATTAAATATGCTGGAGCCTCATAAGAATGCAAGTAATCACCGTCACATCGAATAGTCCGACACAAAACCGTGCTGTCCGAGACAGAATGTCCGATGCAGTATGCTGCAACCTCATAAGAATACGTGTAATTACCATCACATCGAATGGTTCGACACAAAACCGTGCTGTCCGAGACAGAATGTCCGATGCAGTATCCTGCAACCTCATAAGAATACGTGTAATTACCATCACATCGAATGGTCCGACACAAAACCGTGCTGTCCGAGACAGAATGTCCGATGCAGTATGCTGCAACCTCATAAGAATACGTGTAATTACCATCACATCGAATGGTCCGACACAAAACCGTGCTGTCCGAGACAGAATGTCCGATGCAGTATGCTGCAACCTCATAAGAATACGTGTAATTACCATCACATCGAATGGTCCGACACAAAACCGTGCTGTCCGAGACAGAATGTCCGATGCAGTATCCTGCAACCTCATAAGAATGCATGTAATCACAGTCACATCGAATAGTCCGACACGAAACCGTGATGTCCGAGACAGAATGTCCGACGCAGTATGACGCAGCTTCATAAGAATACGTGTAATCACCGTCACATCGAATGGTCCGAGACAAAACCGAGTTGTCCGAGACGAATGTCCGATGCAGTATGACGCAGCTTCATAAGAATACGCGTAATCACAGTCACATCGAATGGTCCGAGGCAAAACCGTGATGTCCGAGACAGAATGTCCGATGCAGTATGACGCAGCTTCATAAGAATACGTGTAATCACCGTCACATCGAACGGTCCGAGACAAAACCGAGTTGTCCGAGACAGAATGTCCGATGCAGTATGACGCAGCTTCATAAGAATACGCGTAATCACCGTCACATCGAATGGTCCGAGACAAAACCGAGTTGTCCGAGACAGAATGTCCGATGCAGTATGACGCAGCTTCATAAAAATACGCGTAATCACCGTCACATCGAATGATCCGAGACAAAACCGTGATGTCCGAGACAGAATGTCCGATGCAGTATGACGCAGCTTCATAAGAATACGTGTAATCACCGTCACATCGAACGGTCCGAGACAAAACCGAGTTGTCCGAGATAGAATGTCCGATGCAGTAAGTTCCCGGCCTTAGTCAGTGGCCCAGCCAATTTGTTTTCCTCTTCCTGATCAGTTTCAGCATTATTATTCCTTTATCAACTCTTTCTAGCATAACTTCATTTCCCACAGAGGATGTAGTAGGATGTAACACTAAGAACGTTTATATCCCTTAAACATTCGTCGCCATCGACCGGATATGAACTTTTGAAGTCAATGGGAAACCTACTAACCCCTATAACACCGAGAACAGTTTAAAATAGAACTCGAGTATTCAACGTAATAGTTACTCTTATTTCTGTTACCTCTTCGTACATATGCACTTATCTTTTCTCATAATATCAATATTTGCTGTAAATTCAGTCACTTCGGTTTCATGCTGAGCTCGTTTTCCTTTTCTACATTATTTAACGACGCTGTATCAACCACTAAGTTATTTAGCTTAGATAGAGTTGGTGATAGCGTGATGATATTTGGCGAGATAAGGTCGTAGAATTGCCTGACATTTGCTTTACAGTTGGGGAAATCTGGGAAGAAACAGTTTTACACATACCAATTTTCATTATTGTACGAGGTACAGTAATGGAGGAAAAGAAATGGAATATTTCCAAAAATTTTACTGCTGTCAGCTGTACCTAACCCGTTAAAGGGCAAAACTAAAATTCTTTCAATAATTTATTATCGTAATACACTGCTCTCTCAAACTGACTGAGCATATTGGAAATTAATCAATTGCTTTCCCAAAATACGCTATGAAATGTTTCAATTTTTTTTTTGCTCTAAAAGAAACAAAAACGACCAAATTGTATTAAACTTTGTTGTTTGAAGTATCTAAAAGAATAATCCCTTGAAATTAATTACATTACTTAAGGTTCACTGCGTATAATGAAAATTGCCCATTTTTTTTTCTCTCTCTCTCTCTCACAAGCCCTTAAAATCTGTCACTGTCATTTAGTTACATTCTGTGTAGTAATTCTAATTATTTACTAGTCTACAGAGAGAAGTTTCGACAGTTTTCTAAACCAATGTAAAATTGTTAATTGTGTTTAATGTATTTTAAACACAAGGAAATAGAAACAGTGGCTACTCGTCAGTTTGTGGCGGATTGCATGCAGAACCGCAGGTGCTGTGAGCGCCAGCTGTGTTGAACACTTTGAGCGACGGGGCAAAAGCTTTCAGGATTGGAGAGCTCCCTTGACACCGCAGTTCAATTTGCAGAAGGACCAGAGAAGGGCGGACCGGACACTGTATTACGACTAATAGAAAATTACATTACAGTCGCGACCCGAACTGTTTCATTGTGTGCTTATCCACAAAGGATGATTCACATTGTAATGAACAGACATAAATGTATACAGGGTGAATCAAAAGGTTGTGTCCAAACTTACGAAGCGTACTGAAAGGTCCGTATACAACAGTTATCGAGTAGGAACCCATGGTCTGGGAAGTAATCATGAATCAGTACAAGGCTATGAATGTTAGGAAGTACATGATGGACAACATACCGATGAAGTAAGCAATCGAAAGGGCCTATCTTCCTCAGAATGGACCAATGCTTTAAAAATGTCAAGCAATATTTCGGCGGTTCGCGCAATACCGGGCAGAACTCTAAGCACAACCCGCTGCCGTCATCCAGACTGTAGTGAGCTTGAAACACTTGGACACGTGCTTGGACAATGCCCTAAAGGCGAGCTGCTGATCAATGCTAGACATCATCGTGTACGACATGCTTTGGCGACATCGTTAAAAACTTTAAATTGGGAGATTCATGAGGAAGTACATTGCGTATCATCAGATGGTTCTTTTAGACGGGCAGACATTATTGCTATCAACGGACGCTTAAAACGGGCTCTTGTTCTTGACCCTACTATCCGTTTCGAAAGAAAGCTAAATCAGGCCACCGAAGTTGATATTGAGAAAAAGTCTATATATGAACCTTGTCTACCTTATCTTTCCCAAAAGTAGAACGTCCCTCTTAAACAATGGTCTGTCATTGGTTTGCTGTTTGGCAGTAGAGGTTCGATTACAAAATTCACATGGAATTATCTTAAGGAACTTCGCATTCCTTTTGATTATGTAATGTCTGTCCTTATAAATATTATCAAGGATTCTCTTCAAATATTACATCATCATCTCTATTGCAATTAATCCACTTATATTTGCCTTCAACAATTAACTTTCTTTTTTCTTTAATGTATCACATCACATTATATTGTACATGTTTATTGTATTCAGGACCCTTGTGGTCACTCAAATTCTTTGAGCTGATGTCTATAATTTAGAAAAATATATACTATATTCAACAAAGTAGGCGCACAGATTACACAACGTAACAATTAATGTTGATGTAACACAAAGTGACCCTTTTGAACTTCCACTAGTTTGAAAAGAAAGTAATTATTTTATTTTATAGGTCTTAACGAGGTCTTCAGAATAACTGATGGCCTTCTTAACCCTTTGAGGTACAAATGTTATTTTTATGTTTTCCATATCATGTAGCCTATCATAAGAAAGCTTCGATCAATTTTTAAAAATTTTTAACTCTGCACACAATTTTGAACACAGATAGCAACTCTGTGTATCCTCAAGGGATAGTTGCATGGTGGAATATGTGTGCTATAATTGTAGAGAAAGAAAGAAAACTGTGGTTATTCTGAACAACCATTATGCTGCAAAGGGTTAAGCAAAAAAAGTAACTTCTCTGAAGTGAATAGCACTGCAAGACTTTTCCAAATAGCGACCACCATTTCCAATATAGGCAATGCATGTTCTAAGAGTGTAGACGAAACGTCTGGACGTAACTTCGCCAATAGATCACGGCCTCTTAGCCCGAATATATCTCACCCCAGTATTCCATACGTTTCACTAACTTTATACATTTTATCGGTTAGTTAATATTTCAAGATATTATAATTTCTAACTTATGAAGTTTAAAATTCTCTAATAAATACGTTACTTTGATCAACCGCTTTAAGATTTTATACAACGCAATTAAATAACATGTTTTAAATAATCCTAGGAAGTTTCCGTTTTTAAACGAAATCTTTAAAGAATATGTTTTGCATGTCCTATTCATTTCTTTTTATTTTAAGGAAATGTGCAGCATCAAATATTAGAACTATTTTAATATAGTATTAAATTGCATATTTTCATTTTTTGTTACAAATTTCTTCATGATTATGCATCTTGTTAGACTAACAGCTTTTGAATCATTCGCCTGAATATCCTTCGACAGAAACTGATTTTAATAACAAACATCACGTTTCTCAAGGTACTTTAAAATGGTGCGAATTATATATCAATGTTCTTTATTCGTTCTGAGAATATTGAACACAGTTTTTGAAATCAATGGTCTGAAAAGACTGATACGTACTTCCTTTGTTGAAGCATATTTCCGCACTTGCATACAATCGAGTTCTTTAAATATAAAAAATCGTGTTATGTCTCAATTGTTCTTTTTGTTACTCTGATCAGTAGAGAATTTTCTTATCGATTTGAAAGGACTCATCGGGACTTGCTTGTACCCTGGTTGATTTCCTCTCTTCAGAACTCTTGCTCTAGGCATTCTGGCTCGAGCCAATCGCTATCCGAGCCGAGTTAGAGAGAAGGGGTTGCTGGAATTTACGTCGCAAATTATTTCCTTTTCAAGAGAAGACTACCGGCTAGGACATCTGGGAATATCGTCAGAAAGTCGTTCGCTGGTGAGCTTAAATAATGCACGTTAACACTACAGCCCGTTAGAAGTCCAAACCTCTCTAGGGACGACTCATTACCAACCACAAACATCTTTAATAATAAATTAGGGATCTTGCTATTGCATATTAAATGAGAAACAGGAATTACACAGGGAAACAAGAGAGCGAAAATAAAAAATATATATACGAGTATTATAGGTAAAAGTCCATATTATGTAAGGTTTTGAGAAACAAAAGGGATTTTTATTTAAGATCTACTATGTATAATGCAGCTTAATGTACATAATAATAATAATAATAATAATAATAATAATAATAATAATAATAATAATAATAATAATAATAATAATAATGGCTTCATCTAACTTGGCACATATAAGCCATAGGGCCTTCCAATACACTCAACCAGAATTAAAAATTGCTTATATAATTCAATATACAGGGTGTTTCCTGGCTAGTGTTACAAACTTTCAGGGATGATGGGGAAGGGCACATATATAAATTTGAGATAAGGAACCCTGGTCCGGAAATTACTGAGTCGAAAGTTATAAGCAAAAGCAGTTGTGTGGAAATGAAATTGTAATTTCGCACCACGTGCCCTCCTTCCCTTAACCTTTGGAACAGTCATGGAAAGATGTTATGGGCCGGATGTCTCCTACGTGGGTACTTGCCCCGATACTATCTGTGAGCTTGTCTACTGTTCCCAATGGTTCATCCGTATTAGAAAATCATGTCTGCATATTCCGCTCTCGTGTACAGTGTTGCCAATTCAGCGGTTTTGTAGCTAAATCTGGTGTTTTCAAGACTACGAACAGCTACAGAATTTCACCGTCAGCGGCTAGCTATTTATTTGGCGTTTTTTGATGATTCTGGCAGAGGGAGATGACATTTTTAAGTCTTTTTAAAATGTAAAGATGTTATAATATGTACTTGCGGAGAACAATGTTAGTTAATCATAAACCAGAGTTTAGTTTGGTATTATCACACTTTCTCATTGTGCGAGAGTAAAATATCAAAGATTTAAGTTAACTCCATTTGGTGCTACCACGTCCATTTCCTGCCTCATCCATTGTTGTTGTACAAATAAGGTATGCCGCATTCGTTAAACTCTTAATATAACGTAGGCATTGCTTTTGTAAATGAATTGATGCATTTAATCATCAAGAGAATAGATAATGAACTGAATTATTATGTAATTTTTCATTTCGCATTATAATTTATGTAACACAGACATACTCAAAACTTAAAACCAAACCCATTGTTGCCAGGCACGTCTTCAGCTCGATGTGAAATCAGATTTGATTATTTCCGAAGTGTCGAGTATATTCTTGATCTACTTCATCCAATTTGAATATACATATATATATATATATATATATATATATATATATAAAACGATGCCGCATGAAACTCCATAGGCTTACGTACAAAAATTTAGATGTGTGGAAAAAACATAGTGTTGAAATATTGGGTGGAAGAAGTTCCGGTGATAGTTCGAAAGCTCGGTGTAAATGGTGTAAGGTGATTTGAATGCAAAATATTAAGATTTAATTACCCATGCTGATAGAGATAAACATAAAAAAGGAGCGAGTGTTTTTCTGTTGCTCGGCAACAGTTGCTGAGATACAGTGGCGGAAAATTAACTTTGGGGATTGGAAAAATGTTTCCAACACTATACGCTTCTGGACAGAGGTGAGTGTTATTTCAATTTCCGAAGGATTAGAAATATTAGGTTTTTTTACATTTTAAATCTCATTATGGTTCATTCCAAATTTTAGGTTACGATTTTCAGCGATGCATGTGCTGACTGTTCCTTCAGAGAACTAGCTAACTGGCATTTTATTTCCTTATCCTACCGTTGTTAAATGCACAGGTTGAGAGGCTATTTAGCCAGATGAACCTTGTGAAAAAGCACAGCAACAGGATGGAAAATTCCAAGCTAAATACAATTTTGACTGTTCGAGCAAGACTGAGAAGACTTGTAAAATGTTGTTGCACTTATACATTGCCCCAAGGTGTATAGTTTGTATTTCGAATTTGGAAATGATGTATTAAGAAAAATCTGGAGTTTTTTAACTAGAGTTTAGCGGTTTTTTTAAACTTGTGCAGCGGTAACTGGAATTGTGAGTTGGCAATACTGCTCGTGTACTCCTCCATTTCACTAGGACTGATCGACTGGACACTGCAACTTGTATAGATACACTGCTGTCTACAGACGTGCATATCAGGACCGACCATGTCCGTTACACTTTACGCCATATGCATTGCTTTAGTGTAGTTTCCTGTCCCCATCCACAGACAGCGCACTGAATGGAATACTGTAAGTAGACAACGTAAACAACGTCAGATGAATACAGTATGTGCAAGATGTACAGATAAATAGGCATAAATAAGGTGTACAGAGGAATAAAATTATTTGATTTCCACAAAACCATTTTTGCTTATAACTTTCGATTAATTCATTTCCGGACCAGGATTCCTTATCTCAAATTGATACATGTGCCCTTCGCCATCATCCCTGAAAGTTTGTAACACCACCTCTGAAACACTCTGTATAACTGAATCGGATTTAAGTAATTACATACAGATACGATTTACATAATGAGATCAAAAGAGACAGTTAAATAAAAATTTACCCAATAAAATAGAAATAAACACAGTGCAATACAAATTAATGTTGTTAGAATCAAATACGAATCACATGAAGTCAGAAGCCAATAATTCAATAAAATGTACTAAATAAAAATAAAAATAAATACATTGGAATACATATTGGTATTAAATTACAAGCAAGTAGAATTCACATGAGTAAACTAGAAACCGACAATTGAATAAAATGTACACAATAAAAAATAATAAATAGAACAATCATAGTGAAATACAATATATTGGTGTTAAGTGATAAATAAACATAATTTACATAATAAAGTCATAGATAGGCATTTGAATAAAGAGTACACAAAAATAAAAATTGCGGTGAACATATGAATATCAAATTAGAAGAAAATACTATTTACATAATGTTGAATTTTGGCTTTCTTAATGTATCAGCAATGCTATTTAATTTTCTATTATTTCTGCCACTACCTCATGAAATTTGATAGGTCAAACTCAATGCTAAATACAACATAAATGAAAAACCAATTGGTTGTGCAGAAAACAATAATGTAAAATGTTAACTAAAATAAATCGAAGGTACATTTCAGAATTTCATTTCATTAATTCCTCTGAACCTATTATAAAAATAAAACAGTTGTTGGTGCATTTAGACGTATTTTTAGTCTCTTAACATAATCTCGAGCCACAGGCGTGGCTCAGTCGGTTAAGGCGCTTGCCTGCCGGTCTGAAGTTGCGTTCGGGCGCGGGTTCGATCCCCACTTGGGCTGATTACCTGGTTGGTTTTTTCGAGATTTTCCCCAACCGCAAGGTGAATGCCAGGTAATCTATGGCGAATCCTCGGCCTCATCTCACCAATTACCATCACGCTATCATCAATCTCATCGACGCTAAATAACCTCGTAGTTGATACAGCGTCGTTAAGTAAAAAAAAAAAAAACAATTTCTTGATAAAATTTTCCTATAAAAAACACAGGGAAGATATTATTTACACATAATTCATTTCCCATGCTAATTCCCTGAATTATAGCAAATCGTGTTACACAGGGTATAATATTGTCTACAAAGAAATATGAAAACGTATTAATTTACATCATGAAAAAAATATATTAAGCTATAAATACAATCCTAAGGCGATTTATAAAGAATCCAATTCTTGCTATTTGTGAAAACAACGCGCTACAGAATTTCGACCAAAATTTTAACTTAGACGTTAAATGTCTTTTTTCCTGATACAACAGAGAAAAGTTATCTTTCGACAATTGAGACTTACTTTGACGTCATTCGTGGTACCATGCAAACAGAAGTAGGCTGTGAGATAAATTCCTAACTTCTTGGTTTTTACGCGGTCCGTTTCACTCGATTCTTTATTTAACGTCACTCAGGATTTTATTACTCTTGTACTCCAGGACCACTTTACTCGAGTTCTGTAGTACAGCGAAGCGTAAGGGTTCGAATCCATTTTCTTGCGAGATCTGCGACTCCTCCTTTCTCCAATCAATCCAATAGGGGTGGAGTCATAAGGAATATATTTTAATGTCAGACAGAATATTTACCTATTCCCCCAAGTTAATATTGAAAGACTAGTGTACTCATTTCTCTAGGCACCAAGCTTTGGAGTCGTTGCTATGATTCAGTTTATTTACATCACTTATGCTTAATTAACTTTACACACACAAAAAGCAACTTGTCTAACTTTTAAATATTTCTCCTCCCATTCATTCATTCATTCATTCATTCATGCATTCATTCATTCATTAATTCATTCATTCATTCATTCATTCATTCATTCATTCATTCATTCATTCATTCATTCATTCATTCATTCATTCATTCATTCATTCATTCAGTCATTCATCCGTCCATTCACTCATTCACTTACTTTTTCATTCATTTGTTGTTTCGTTCTTCCGTTCGTTCTTTCGTTCGGCCGTCCGATCGTCCATTCATTCACTCATTCATTCGTTCGTTCGTACGTTCTTCCTTTCGTCCGTCCCTCCATTCATTCACTCATTCACTCTTCGTTCATTCGTTCGTTCATTCACTCACTCATTCATTCATTCGTTCGTTGTTTCGTTCTTCCGTTCATGCTTATGTTCGTACGTTCTTTCGTTCGGCCGTCCGATCATTCGTCTGTCCGTCCGTCCGTCCATTCATTCACTCATTCATTCGTTCGTTCTTTCTTCCTTTCGTCCGTCCGTCCGTCCATTCATTCACTCATTCACTCCTTCGTTCATTCGTTCGTCAGTTCATTCACTCATTCATTCGTTCGTCTTTCGTTCGTACGTTCATTCTTATGTTCGTACGTTCTTTCGTTCGGCCGTCTGATCATCCGCCCATTCATTCATTCACTCACTCATTCATTCTTTCATTCATTCGTTCGTTCGTTAGTATGTTCTTCCTTTCGTCCGTTCGTCCATTCATTCACTCATTCACTCCTTCGTTCATTCGTTCGTTCGTTAGTAGGTTCTTCCTTTCGTCCGTCCGTCCATTCATTCACTAAATCACTCCTTCGTTCATTCGTTCGTCCGTCCGTCCATTCATTCATTCACTCCTTCGTTCATTCGTTCGTCCGTTCGTCCATTCACTCATTCCTTCACTCCTTCGTTCATTCGTTCGTCCGTCCATTCACTCATTCATCCATTCAATCTTATCTTCGTACGTTCTTTCGTTCGGCCGTCCGATAGTCCGTCCATTCATTCACTCACTCATTCATTCTTTCATTCATTCATTCGTTCGTTCGTTCGTTAGCACGTTCTTCCTTTCGTCCGTTCGTCCATTCATTCACTCCTTCGTTCATTCGTTCGTTAGTACGTTCTTCCTTTCGTCCGTTCGTCCATTCATTCACTCCTTCGTTCGTTCGTTAGTACGTTCTTTCTTTCGTCCGTTCGTCCATTCATTCACTCATTCACCCCTTCGTTCATTCGTTCGTCCGTCCATTCACTCATTCATACGTTCATTCTTATCTTCGTACGTTCTTTCGTTCGGCAGTCCGATCGTCCGTCCATTCATTCACTCACTCATTCATTCTTTCATTAATTCGTTCGTTCGTTAGTACTTTCTTCCTTTCGTCCGTTCGTCCATTCATTCACTCATTCACTGCTTCGTTCATTCGTTCGTTCGTTAGTACGTTCTTCCTTTCGTCCATTCGTCCATTCATTCACTCATTCACTCTTTCGTTCATTCGTTCGTTCGTTAGTACGTTCTTCCTTTCTTCCGTTCGTCCATTCATTCACTCATTCACTCCTTCGTTCATTCGTTCGTTCGTTAGTACGTTCTTCCTTTCTTCCGTTCGTCCATTCATTCACTCATTCACTCCTTCGTTCATTCGTTCGTTCGTTAGTACGTTCTTCCTTTCGTCCGTTCGTCCATTCATTCACTCATTCACTCCTTCGTTCATTCGTTCGTTCGTTAGTACGTTCTTCCTTTCGTCCGTTCGTCCATTCATTCACTCATTCACTCCTTCGTTCATTCGTGCGTTCTTTCGTTCGTCCGATCATTCATTCTTTTATTCATTCATTATTTTATTACAATTCTTCCTTCCATACTTTCTATATCAATTATTAAATGTGAGTATCATTTGAATCCAAATAGTTTTTTATATTTAAAACTTTTGGTATCTACAACTGAATTCCAATTTATGTATTGCTCGCTGTAACTTACATTCTGAATCGTGAAATAACACTTCGCAAACAGTAGGCCCTATACAAAATTGTTTTGATGGTAAAATCGTATGATAAAAAATTTTTTGCTGTATAAAACTTCCTGCCACTCTCTCATAACCTTATCAATATTAAAGTTAAGTATAACTGACAAAAATGGCATCCTTCTTACAATCCCTTGATTGATTTATTTATGTTCTGTATAGTTTTCTCTTAATTCAATTATGTGGTGTTAACATTTAAACATTGAGTTAGTCTAATTACGAGTACATGTTTCGGTATCCCGCTTTTTAATAATATCTTCCACTCAGAATCTTTATATGTATTATATCGAAAGCTTTGATGTATGTAATCAATGTTATAGCCCACGAAATATTTCTATTTACAATGTCAAACGCTTTGATGTGTGAATCAATAATACGGTTCCCAAAATATTTTAATTTAGAGTAACGAAGGCTTTGATATAATTCATGTAATCAATAAAAGCGATAGAAGTGGAGATGTATTGTCTATGTTTTTCAGTTAGTTTGGTAATTTCAAAAGTGCAGTCTCCAATAAATCTGCATTTACGAAGACAACATTGTGCTTAAGAAGGATTTTACTTCAAGTCTCTTTCCTATTATTTTGGATTAAATTTTATAACCACTATTGAAAAGGCTAATTATTGCAGTTGCCTATCTTATAATAATAGAAACATCATAATTGCAATAATCTGTCACGGTTTAGATGAATAAATGAAAGGTTCAGAGTCATAGTGGGCCAAGCGCCATTTATTAAAAACGGAGAAAACAAAGAGTTAAAATTAAGTGATTACCATAATTTAACGAAACATATAGCAAGTAATATAAAGTATGCACATTAAAATTAAATGATATGTCAATATTCATTACATTATGGTATTTACTGAACTTTAAGCCTTGCTTTCTCCGTTTTAATAAATGTCGCTTGGCCCGCTATGGCTCTGAACCCTTCAAATGATGTGAATTAGTTCCAAATTTTAGTGTTGTTGAATTCAACTTCTAACGTATTATCCTTAAATTTGTCCTCTTACGAATTTCAACACCCTCTTGAGTATTCTATCACCTCGCATTCTACTATTGACTTCGTACGAGTTCGTTCTTTATTATCCTCTTTTGTTAGGGGATTCGGCTCATCCGTCACAAATTATTCACCATATAAGTTATCTGATTCGCCACACAGTTCATTTTTGTGACAGAATTGTAGGTCACATAATAGACTATTGTTATAGGATTATATGTTACACGATACTCGTTCGCAACGTTTCCATGATATTTATGTCTGTGATATCGCAAATTATTTATATGGTTTTTTATGGTAGAGCCTAAAGCAAGACATTTTCATCACTTTTTTTTTATAATATTGCGAAAAGTTTCCAACGCTTTTATTTTTAGATTATTCCAAAACATTTCCATGATTTTTATTTTCGTACTATATATCACAAGAACAATCCCATAGTTTTTATTTATAAAATATTGCAAAATATTTCCATATCATTTTACGGTGTTTTTTTACAGTATTTGGAAAAGTTCCCATAATTTTTATTTTCATAGTATCGCTCAAAATTTCAGTGTTCTTATTTTTATCGTATCGCAAAACATTTACAGGATTTCATTTTTATAATATCGCTAAATCTTCCATATTTCCATGCTTTACTTTTACAGTATTTCAAAAACTGTTTATGGTTATTATTTTCGTAGTATTACTAAACAAATTCATTTTTCTTATTTTTATAACATCGCAAAACATGTTCATAACATCGCAAAGCTTTTCTATGGTTTTCATTTTTATAGCATCTCAAAACATTTTCATGGTTTTTATTTTTATAGTACATTTAAATTCTTCTAGGGTTTTATTTTTATAGTATCGTAAAATATTTTCATTTGTTTATTTTTGTAGTATCACTAATCATTTCCATGTTTTTAATTTGTATACCTAATAACGCAAAACATTTCCACATTTTCTTTTTTATTTTTATAGTGTCTCAAAACGTTTTCATGGTTTTATTTCTATAATATTGAAAAATATTTCTTTTTTCTGAATGAACTGGAAGTTACTGCTGAATATGTCAAGATTTTTTTTTTTTACGAATCGAGTACTGTGACTTATCCTACTTAGCTGACGAAAAGTTCTGCGACAAAAGATGACAAATCTTTACGTTTAGGAAAAGTTTGTTACGAAAATTCCTAGACCTTTTTGTAAGTTGAAATATTTTGAGTTCTTCTCGAATTCCTCCATATCTTAGTTTATCCATCCGAGGAAAATATAAACAGATCAAGAGAAATAAAATCCGAACAAGTTGTAGACAAGGAGAATAGGAGGAATGCAGGGTAAAAGTTGGATGCTTGCATTCTTATGCGGCAGTGAATTTTCTAGTTAACCTCTCATGCCTAATGAGGAGGAAGTCGTTCTTCGTCAAATTTAAGGGGTTAGGTACAGCTCACAGCAGTAAAATTTTTGGAAATATTCAACATTTTTTCCTCCATTACTGAATCTTATACAATAATGAAAATGGGTATGTGTAAAACACTGTCCTTCTGCTATATGAAACAAAATTACGATTTAAAAAAGATTATATATATTATTTTTCAAAATTCATAATGATGGTATTTCACTGTGCAGTGATGAAGCGTTTCCCTCATAACTCACAAATTTTTCAACTTCATGTTCTCTCTCTTTTATATTATTGCTGAAACACATGTTTGCAATATCATGCTCTTTCAACTACATTCCTTAATAAATTTTTTTTTTATTTTTGTGTTGGAAGAAAATACTGATATTTGACTATTTTTAAAAATGAATTTATTTTTTATCAGACAATCTATCAAAGGTAGAGAAGTGATCTTGCATCATATTGTAGATATGACATGCATAAATACACACAAAAATGTCATTACAGAATGTTGGATAGTTTTTGAGTTATGTGGGAAACACTTCACCACTGCACAGTGAACTGAATTAAAAAAAAAAGTAAATATTTTTTTTTAAATCGTAAAAATATTTGTTTCATATAGTAGAAGGACAGTGTTTTACACATACTAATTTTCATTATTGTACAAGATACAGTAATGGAGGAAAAAAAAATGTTGATTTTTAGTAGGTTATTTTACGACGCTTTATCAACATCTCAGGTTATTTAGCGTCTGAATGAGGTGAAGGTGTTAATTCCGGTGAAATGAGTCCGGGATCCAGCACCGAAAGTTACCCAGCATTTGCTCGTACTGGGTTGAGGGAAAACCCCAGAAAAAAACATCAACCAGATAAGTGTTCGCGTAGGCTTCCGCGGCTGGTGTACATGGTGTGTGGATAAGCTTCAGGGCTTCTACCGCGTTGTCTTATGAAGGCCAGTATTTAATATGAATACTCCCCTTCACACAGACCTCAACCGGATTGGACAACGTAGGACCAATCAGATGCCAGAAGGAGAACCTACGACCTATCACCACAAGTACTCCCCCCATCGAGACTACTATATGTATGAGCTCGCAGACTATTTCCTTATCCAACAACTGCTCTGAAGAGGACCACAACACAGCGGTCGAAACGTCAGCCATTAACACCAAGACAACGCGGAAGAAGCCCTGAAGCTTATCCACACACCATCAACCAGATAACTTGCCCCAACCGGGAATAAAAAATGTTGAATATTTCCAAAATTTTACTGCTGTTAGCTGTACCTAACTTCTTAATGTTCAAATGAAGAATTCTCAGATCTTGTGATCAGAATGACACAAAATCACCGCTTAAAACAAAACAGAAAAAAATGTACAATAAGAAATATGTGGACAATCTTTACACAAGAGACTTAAATTTCTACTGCACTTTACTGCCTGTACTTGCACTAAGGTTATCTGAATTTGCTTCAAAAACTTTAGATTATTCGAAAACGTCGAAAGTTTCTGCTAATTGAAAACTGCACTTTTGGGAGAACTGATTTCCATGTAGGTACAGTGTTGTTTCAACGTGTGAAGCGTACAAGAGGACAAGCATAGTGTGTAATTTAATGAGCATTAGTGATCACAATTCGTTATTAATGTATTTGGATGTCATGACAAACTCCAAGCCACAATGAATTATCTAGTGATGAGACAGATATTGTTACGACGTGATTAGAGAGAGTGACAGATAGTAAAATGGAGAGGGAGAGAACCCAATTTGCAAAGTTGGCAGAATTGTTGCATGGCAGGCCGTTGAGGTGTGACGGGATATCGTCTGGTCAGGCATTGTCAGGGAAATCCAGAAACAATAAAACTGCCAACTCTGCAAGGAGAGACACCTGTGGGATGGGTTCTGAATCAGGAAATGGATGTTCCCATTGTGATGGATGTGTTTTGTACGCTCTTCTACGATTGATGTCTGCCCGGTTCCTCCTCATATCAACCAGCTTATAAATTATTATTGTGTCACATAGATAGTTAATAACGAATAAACAGAATATTCATGTTTCTAGATAATCTTAATGAATTAAATATGTAGGGCCATATTCATAGACATTCTTAGCGTGGGCTTCCGGTGGATGATCAGCGAACTAACGTTTTTCGTATTCATAAACCAGTGTTAACGATATGATATGATATGAATCCTGTACAAGTAATCACTCGATAGCCGGGGCTAGTTTAGCACGCTCGTAGTGTGGGCTAGCAAAATGTCTATGCATAACACCCTAAAGTTTTAACTCTATCGCATTACGAAGGAATAATATATTATTGTAACATTTTTGCATGTTTCTTTATTCAGTCCTCGTAATGCGTCAAGTGGTTCGGCTTTAAATTTATCAAACACTACCTTTACTTCCAGCAGGGAAATGGAGACATCATTTCTCACAAGAGCTCACTGGGTTTTGTATGTATGTCATGTATAGGACTAGCGGTTTCTGACCCTTAAACTAGAAGTTCAATTTTGCTGTTGCTATTGATAACAAGGGTAAGTCCACACCTGTGGAGTAACGGTTAGCGCGTCTGGCCGCGAAACCAGGTAGGCCGGGTTCGATTTCCGGTTGGGGAAAGTTATCTGATTGAGGTTTTTCCAGGGTTTTCCCTCAACCCAATATGAGCAAATGATGGGTACTTTCGGTCCTTGGACTCATTTCACCGGCATTATCACGTTAGACGTTAGGCATGTTAAGACGCTAAGTAACCTAAGATGTTGATAAAGCGTCGTAAAATAACCTACTAAAATTAAAATAAAAAACAAGGGAAAGGGAACATAAAAATGTAGTTTAAGAATACTGTGTCGAAAGAGACCAATCAGAGCACAGTAAACAATTTCAGGCAACGCGACCTTGTGGACTATGAGCCAATAAGAATCTCACCTCGTTCCATATTCCTTAACCCTACTGTGATTGTGTTTGTTGTCAGAACTATTACTCGTTGCACGAATGATTGCCGATTTCAAAAGAGACGTTGACGCTGCGTCATCCACCTCCTACGCAGTGTTTATGCTGTAGTTCGCCTACTGGCCGGCGGCAATCATTCGTGCAACGAGTAATACAGGGTGTATCTAAATTGGTGTCAAATATTTCGGGGATGTGTTCATAACACAGAAACATTACAAAAGGTTCATATGAACATTGGTCTCAAAATAATTTATTTCAGAGTTACAAGACAAAATTTAATGTTACAAAAATTGCTCGAAGTGGCTTCCTCCTGATTCGATGTATCCCCTAAACCTGCGTTACATGCTCTGGCGTACTCTGTTGAAAATTCCTGGAGTGTTTCGTATTTCGTGAAATCTAGTTTGGATACGCTCTCAGAATATCAACATTAAGTACAGGGGTCGCATAAACCAGGGACTTTAAATGTCACCAGACGAAGAAATCCATTGGATTCAAATCAGGCGATCGAGCAGGTCATGCAATGAATCCCCTTCGATGAATACATCTTTGGGGAAATCGATCATTAAAAAAATTACGAACTATCAGGCTGAAATGAGCTGGAGCAGCATCGTGTTGAAACACATTCGTTGGATGACGTCCAGAAGCACATCTTGAATTAAATTATGCAAATCATTTCGTTCTGTTCACTCACAGAATACATTTTCTTCTGATTTCTTTGCTCTACAAAATACAAACAAACAAAAAACATCAAACAATCAACGGTCAATGAAGAGACAAATCCTTTAATAACTCCCTAACGAATGGTTTTCAGACCCATGTTCTTATTAACCTTTTTAATGGTTTTGATGTTAAGAACACGTCCCCGAAATATTTGACACCAATTTAGATACACCCTGTATATACCGACTATGTCTAACGTAAATGCAATGTTTTGGGTGGAAAACCTCCAGGTATAGTTTTTTAGTACGTTATTTTACGACTCTGTATCAACATCTCATGTTATTTAGCGTCTGAATGACATGAAGGTGATAATGCCGGTGAAATGAGTCCGGAGTCCAGCACCGAAAGTTACCCAGCATTTTCTCATATTGGGTTGAGGGAAAACCTCGGAAAAACCTCAACCAGGTAACCTACCACGACCGGGAATCGAACCCGAGCCACCTGGTTTCGAGACTATATGCACTAACCGTTACTCCACAGGTGTGGACTCCGGGCCTAGTCACGTATTTATTCCACGCCGTCTTAAATAGTGTTCTTGCACCGTGCAGAATCGCGCAATTTGTTAACATCTGTTTCAGCTGAAAATCTCAAAGATTGTGAGTTTTTAGACTTTCATGGTGTTTGTTTTCAGAGGTAGACGTTTGGTATTCCAACGTCAGCTGAAAATCAGTCTAATAGGCCTATACCCAACGTTAAGAAGTAGATTCTGTCATGAGGGAACGCTGGTACCACATCAATATATAAACATCTGAAGACAAATTCACCACAAAAATTGAATCATAAGATCACTTATTCTTTTTAGACAGTGATACAGGAATCCGAACAGAACACCAGAACGCAAGGTTTACCGAAAAACTACACATACTAACCTATAATATCTGAATGCTTCTCCACACCAACTTTCCTTCTAGCAAACAGAAAATTCTTTCAACATTACGTTATGTAATGAAGGCACGATTAATTGTGAAATTCAATTTCTTACGTTGACACCATAACGAATGGAATTAGTAGAAGATTAGACGAAAAATCACAAAGCTATATAGATACCTCCACCTATTATGCAATTTTACAAAATCTTAAGTGCATAGAGCTCAAAATTTCGGGAATATATAAATTTCAAGCGATTTTCTTTACATCGGCCAAATAGGTTGTAGTATCCAAAAATTAAGCAGGAACACTCTCGATACTTGAGGTTAAAGCAGGTCTAGGCGTTATTAAGTCGATTGAGTCCATACAGACTACCCCTTAACTCCCCACTCCATCTTGCCCAGCTGAGACAGTAATGTTTTGGTGCGGTAAGAGCAGAGAGGAAGGTTAGTGACGGATTGTATCAGGCGGATATCATTGCTTTTACGAACTTTTGGCTCTCGCTAGTCGTCTAAAATCCACCACTGATGTACAGAGCCTTACTGCGCGTTTGTTTTGTATAAGCAAAATGGACATGCGCGGGGGTTTCTTCGTCCCTTTCGTTTCCTCTCTTATGCCCAGAGCTGGCTTAAAGTAACCGAACAGGTCTGTTATAGCAAACATAGCATCAATCACAAACACAAGATTTTGTTTGAACAGGCAAGTATTTAGCTAGAAAATGTGAATATATGGAACGCGTAATTAGACAGAACATTGAAATTAATGTTCTTCCTAGAATATTAAACAAGGAGCGTGGGATCATAATGAGCAACAAGTGATAACCTATTTTATAGTTTCTTTAAAGGAAATATAGAATAAGGAAACTTTATATAGGCCTACTATAAATTCTAAACAATGCCTTAAGTATAAAGTAAATAATACATTGAAACAATTAAAAATTCACTTATTTTAACCATAAATATATTACCTACTTACAAATGGCTTTTAAGGAACCCGAAGGTTCATTGCCGCCCTCACATAAGCCCGCCATCGGTCCCTATCCTGTGCAAAATTAATACACTCTCCATCATATCCCACCTCCCTCAGATCCATTTTAATGTTATCCTCCCATCTACGTCTCGGCCTCACCAAAAGTCTTTTTCCCTCCGATCTCCCAACTAACACTCTATATGCATTTCTGGATTCGCCCATACGTGCTACATGCCTTACCCATCTCAAAAGTCTGGATTTAATGTTCCTAATTATGTCAGGTGAAAAATACAATGCGTGCAGTTCTGCGTTGTGTAACTTTCTCCATTCTCCTGTAACTTCATCCCTCTTAGCTCCAAATATTTTCCTAAGAACCTTATTCTCAAAGACCCTTAATCTCTGTTCCTCTCTCAAAGTGAGAGTCCAAGTTTCACAACCATACAGAACAACCGGTAGTATAATTGTTTTATAAATTCTAAGTTTCAGATTTTTTGACAGCAGACTGGATGATAAAAGCTTCTCAACCAAAAAATAACAGGTATTTCCCATATTTATTCTGCGTTTAATTTCCTCCGGAGTGTCATTCATATTTGTTACTGTCCAGTATCTATAAATTCTATTCCTCCACGATTACTGCAACGACCTGATGTTATCTGTTATATTTATCTCATGTGTGTTCCGAACATTGCTTGAAGACTAGAATTAGCCCGTGGAATCCCTTACGGGCGAGTGAGATAAGTGGCCAGCAGGTTTGGAGCTCACATAGAAAGTTTTCCTCATCCCATATTTCCTTAGCTAAGGATGTGTTTTCACGTACCTTTTAAATGTTTCTCTTCAAATTTCTCCCATTGACATCGGCATTGATGCCAGTGATAAGTATGGAAATAAATTATGAAATAAATGTGAATTTTCATTTTTCATTTCATTTATGATATTCCATAGATCTTACATTAGCAATGAAGCTTTAAGATGTGGAACAAGTCAAGATTACACAATTTCTTGGTGAGATGAGGTGAAGCCGAGGATTTGCCATAGTTTACATGATATTTGCCTTACGGTTGGGGAAAAGTTTGGTAAAATCCCAATCAGGTAATCAACCAAACGGGAATCTAAACCAAGCCGAGTGCAGCTTCGTATCAACAGGCAAGCGAGTCTGCTGGCTGAGCTACGCTGATGGCTCTACTTGTTCAAGAATGTACTATACTTAACAAGTAGTTGAACTATACAAAAGAATATACAATAAATAGCAAGTAGTTGAACTATACCACAACACTATACATAGCAGATTAATTTAATTTCATAGCCTCAGCAATTCATCAGTCGAACCATATAAAAATGCAATATATCATCATCATCCTCCAATTCAAGCACTACACCTAGTGATCTGTTGCGGTCTCAATGGTCGGTCTCATGCTATCTTTTTAATGGTCTTCCAACAGATCGTTGTTAAATATATGCCATCTTCCAGTAAAGAATGTACTGTAATAGGTTCATACAAATTCCAGACTGTTCATACATTTAAATATTTAGGCTCAGAAATCACTTGTAAGAATGACAGCCATATAGAAATTCAAAAACGCATAATAGCTGCAAATAGATGTTTCTTTGGACTTAGAAAACATCTTAGATCACATCTAATAACAAAGAAAACCAAACTGCTGATTTAGAGAACTTAATTACATATTCTTCAGAAACTTGGACTCTTTTAAAGTCAGATGAGAAATCTCTGGCTACTTTTCAAAGAAAGATACTAAGAACTATTTTTGGGGCTCTGAAAGAAGGTGATGTTTGGAGATGAAGGAGAAATTGTGAATTGTATGAAATATATAAGGAACCTGACTTAGTGAAGTATATTAAAATTAATAGATAGGCCTGGGCTGGACATTGGATACGTATGGACAATAATAAACCTGTTAAAAAGATCTATATGACACAACAATTACAAACAAGAAAAGTTGGAAGACCGAAATTAAGATGGGAAGATGATGTCTTGCAGGATATTAGAATTAGCAAAATTAGAAATTGGAAGAATTTAGTAGCAAATAGAGAAGTTTGGAAGGACATTCTGAAGAAGACTAGGGCCCTTAATGAGCTGTCATGCCATGTATGATTGTGTTAATAGTGATGATGGTGATGATGATGATGATGATGATTATGATGATGATAATGTTGAACAAATCGTTGTTCAGAAGGGCGGTAATGTAGCACTGCCTTTGGCCATCTTTCTCTTCGCATTCTCTCGACATGCTGTTTCCAATTAACACTGTAGATTTTAAGAACATTTAATATAGGTTGGACGTTCAGGTCTTTCAAAATTTGTGTACAGTATTTCGTTTTTTATCATGAAGTATGTATCGCGTCGTATTTCTCATGATTTTCATTTCGTTGGTAGTTATACGGTGAACATCTTTTTTGACAGTCCAGGCTTCTGATCCATAGACTAAAGTGGGTCGTGCTAAAATGTTGTACCTCTTTAATCTTGTAGGTTTCTATACTGAATTAGGTTTGAAAACTGAATTGATAATGCCGATAACTTTTACAAAATTAGTTATTTTAGAATCTATATCCTTTACTTTTTCATATGAAAGACGGTACCCTAAATATTTAAATGTGTTCACTTGTTCTAGAATTCTGTTTTCAATACAGATTTTACTTCTTATTGGATATTAAAGCAAATTAATTCAATTTACAATCATAAACAATTCAATCACCTGCTCTATACAAAAATAGACAGTACATATCAACCAGACCAATTCAATTTACAAGCATAAACAAGAATATGCAAGATATAGCAACCTGATTAATCCAATTTAGAAACATATCGTCGTTGTTCCTGCAATAACTCCTATGTGCAAGATATGAAATTTTTCAGTAGGAAGAGAAAACACATTTATTCTTGTATGGCAGTAGTGCATAGGAGATTGTGAATTCTTACATTTTCGAAAGAATATCGTTTAATCTTTGTGTTTAATCTGTTACAGAAAGGAGAATGAACAATGCTCATTTCATGTTGAACAAAGTCTTGGAAAATTTAAAATAAACCCTACAAACTAAATTTCATTAAATGTTCAGAGAACACAGGCAATAAGACACGCTTATTTCAAACTAAAGCGAAAAGATTAAGAAATATTTCTACACTCCCATTTCATTTGAATATTCTAGAGATCCTAGACAATAATGATGCATATTTGACGCTATAAAAATAAAAATTTTAAAACTGTAAGGGAAATAATAAAAATCCGATATGCTTATTTATGTTAAAGTAAGGAACAAAATTAAAAGAGTAATATTATGAAACACGTTTATAATGTCATAGGTTATTACATGAGTACATGTTATGAAACGAACGTGGTATAATGTTATAAACGAGTTTCGTACGCTATTTTTGTACCACAGGATTATAAAACAATATTAATAAAGAAATAATATCAGATATTTTGTAATGATGGGTAGTTTGATATTATGGTCTATGAAGAAAGAGGTTGCTATGACAACAATGACATACAGTATATTCCGCGTAATAGGTCCTGCAATTAGTAGGACCAGCTGCGTATTAGGACCAAGCTTAGAGGGACAAATACAGTACACGTCAATATATGTATCTATACCAGCCGTGTTATTGGAGCAAAACGCATGGACCCAACGTGGTCCTATTAAGCGGAATCCACTGTATTAAATATTATAGCACTGGCAAATCGTTTCATAATGTTAACTCTATGATACAAGTTATGCCTTCTTAATGGAAGTCATGACGTTTTAGTTGGCATGTAATATTTTTACGACACTAGTACGACAATGTGACATATTATGCACTATTTTCACTAATGACGAAGATTGTTCATAATGTTGATGAACAAAAAATATTATTTTAAAGTCTTCGATTTAATTTTAATTACATATTCGGTGAACACACCCAATAAGAAAAGCTTATTTTATGTTACACAAGTGTAATTAATGTTAAAAAATCTCCGTTTATCATACTACGATCATTTTCTTCAGCCAGTTAGAGATAGTAACCTCCCTCATTAATTTTTAAAGTAATAAACGGTAAACTTACATAGAAGAAATCTAATTTCCCGAACCATATTTAAAATAAATTGTGTTATATCTACATTTTTCTTTGTCTCAGCCATTCCTTGCATACGCGAACTGTATCTCTCCAGGCATCTTTGCAGCGTTGTCACTGGGCATCAGGTCTTAAAATTCCTTTGTCAAACGAAAACCTACATTTGTTTGGATAACATTTTTGCACATTTAAAGAACAAAACAAAAATTATTTCAGTCTTTATTATCATTATACACTGGTCCTTAAACTGACTGAGCATATTGAGAATTAATTCAATAGCTTTCCGAAAATACGCTATGAAATGTTTCAGATAAGATAATTTTTTCTCGAAAAAGAAGCACAAACGAGCAACATTGTATTAAACTTTTTTTAAATATCTCAAAGAATAACCCCTTGAAATTAACGACATTACTTACGGCATATAAAATAAGCAATAGGCTACATAGGAAGCAGATTAATTCAATTTAAATCATACACAAATTCGTCAGTTGAAATATACAAAATTGTACAATACATATCAAGTAGATTAATCCAATTTACAAGAACAAATATTTCTTCAGCTGTGTGGAAGGTTTGAGTATGTAGAAATTTGGTTCATTCTGTCCGAAACCTTTTCTCGTGATCAAAGCTTGAAGATAATAGCAAGTGTATTGAAGACCGTAATACATGAATACAGGACACCTTTTTATAACAGCTTAGGCAAGCAGAGGATAGTTGGAAATCTGATTTGTGTCTTGTACTAAAATTATGAATGTTTTATTTCTACTAAATTTATCATGGTTTTTTATATAAAACATCATTAGGAAAATAATGTATAACAAGATAAAATCAAGATTTCTAAATTTTGGAAAATCTTTTTACACGTTGTCCTTTTATGCACACCAGGCATTATTCTTATAGCTTTCTTTTGTAAAACAAAAATGTGTTTAGCTTCAAATGAGTTTCCCCAGAATATTAAACCATATTTCATTACGGAATGAAAGTATGCAAAATATGACAAGTATTAAAACTAATATAAAAATAATACTGTTGTAGAAACTAGACGGGATTAGAAGTCGATCTTCGGAGTAGTATTCTGACATTTTAAAGACTTTTGGTATCGTCACGTCAATTTCTTCATTAAATTAACAGAAGCGATTCTAAACAAAATTATATGGCTGCCAAACAAGGCGCCGGAAGATTTTGGAAACTTTTTAGCATTTGAATACATTGTGTGCACTTTCTATAATGCACAAATGCTTAAAAAGTCGTCGTCAGGTGTACAATATAAACTGAACTTCAGTTTTCCTATCATTCAGCTACATCAATGGAGACATAAAAATTTTTCTTGAAAAAAGGAAATCCAATTGGACGGTTGAAACATGCTTAACGAACCTGAGTCTGAGAGTAATCAAAGCCTTCTTTGTTGCACGCTATAGGAAATAACATTTCAAACGAACGGCAGCAAATTCTATACACTACTGGCATTTCTCTAACGACGGCGCCTTCTCAAGTAATTGTCAAGTTTATGACCCATAATTGTGAGATGGGAGTATCTCATTTTACGGTTTGGAGTACTTTATCATTAAAACGTAAACAGGGGAACTAGTGACCCAGAAAATGTGCGTGCGTCGAGGTATTGCACAATGTAATTTACATTTTTTAATAACAAAGCGTTTGACAGCGTAAATAGAATTCTATTATGGGATATTTTAAATGAAACAGGCTATGATCAAAGTTATACAAAGTGTGTACCTGTACGCAAACGTTATTATACAAATAGAATACGAGAAACAAAACACCATACATAAATGTGTTAGACAAGATTATAGTTTACCACCTAAATTATTCAAAATATTATATGGATATGGATATTTATTAATAATGGTTCACAAAAAATACATAAACTTAATAAATTACAATTAACATATAGGTACACGAATAGCAATTATACGCAATAAATATACATTTAATACCGAATTTTCCATCCTATATCTATTTCAATGTGTTGGCTTTAACTTGCACTTACGTCTAGTTTTGGTGCAAGTTTCAACCAAGCGCGTTTATTTAAAACAAAAAGAGCTTAAAGCTTATTTACATACTAGTTGGGAACACCCGGCATTGCCCGGGTTTTCATTTTTGCTTTCATTTTAATTAAACTGGTTGCTAGACTTGTCGGAAATCTCGGAAACTCGACTATAGACAACCTCGTTCATAAAGATGGTTCTTTACATAGCGTCACTTACATGAATTAATTAATGCCTACCAGGGTTAACTCAATTTAAAACATATATATTATTTTAATGTACCGAAGTACATATAATATTTCCATGCACATATTCTGCGTCATCATACGATGAAAGAGTAATGGAACGGAGAAAATTTCTCTTCGGCGCCGGGATTTGAACCCGAGTTTTCAGCTCTACATACTGATGCTTTATCTACTAAGCCACACCGGATACCCATCCCGGCGTCGGATAGAATCGTCTCAGTTTAAGTTCCAACTCTTGGGTTCCCTCTAGTGGCCACCCTCTGCACTACGTCATAGATGTCTATGAACGTAGGACTGAAGTCCACACATGTGCTGAGGTGCACTCGTTATGAGTGACTAGTTGGTCGGGATCCGACGGAATAAGCGCCGTCTTAAATCACGAAGTGATTTACGCATATCATATATATTATTTTAATGTACCGAAGTACATAGAGAAATTTTCTCCGTTCCATTACTCTTTCATCGTACAATTTAAAACAGCTGTTGTAGATCAGGCACTGAGAAGAAACCTTTGCATCATGAGTCTTGCGTTTAACTGTTTTTTAAATTTAATTGGGCCTATATATATTATTTTTTGTATTTATTTAATCTGGTGTAGTTAAGGCCACTAGATCATCTCTTCTACATCATCAGAAATAAAATAAAATAATAGAAAAATCAAACTATAAACAAAGTAAAACCAACGAAAATATATATAGACTATAGTTACACGAACTTTAAATGAGTTAGCATTGTCTTGAAGTTCAGCAAAACAAAAACACACCTCCTGGTACTTATGCATCCACTTAGCGTTGACCCAGTGTTCTACAGATCTTACATTTCACCTCTAGTGGTCAATGACTGTTAAATTTCAAGTGGCTTATCTTATTCGTGGGCATTACAACCTTTCACCCATCTCTTTTCCTCCCCACCGCAAATGTAACGTTACACAAAGGCAGAGGTAAAATGATATAAGATCTGTACATTGATGTGAAACTGTCCTGACACACATTTCACGTAATTTCATGACTATGTGTGCTTTCATTTGAACTTCAGAGAATGACGATAAATAGGGAATTTCCTTGTTAACAGTCTTAACCCATTGGGGTGTCATCGTCAGAAAAAATTATCTATGTGTCGGTCATACCAAAGAATAAATATATACGTCATGTAATTTAATTTCATATTCGAAGATTTTATACCCCTTGACCGCTGTACGCCAGTTTACATCATACTCAGTTTTTTTTAATATGACTTGAGAAATTATATCTCAGAAATTAAGGACATATTAATTATATTATATCTTACTTTGTATACAAAATAATGATACATTATATAAATTCGCAATAAGTCAAAATAACAAACAATAACAAAAATAATATTTTGGGATACGTATATTTTAGAAATTAAGACATTGTTCTTCCCACAATGCTTAACTGATTGGCAACGTGATTATACAGATAGAATCTCGCAGTAACACATTTTCGGACTTGAACAATATTTTGAGAGACGTATAATTTAGAATTAATACAGTGTTATTTTCAGTGGGATTACGTACATTCACATACTAACATTAACATAACAAAAATATCACTGAATTGCTTTTTGGTATGTGTAAAATGCTTTGTTTTCTCCTTCTTTGCATAAATAAACATGTATATAAAATTAAGTATTAAATTATGTTGTTTCAAAGAATTCAAGAATTCAGTTGGATAAAATATAGCCTGCTCACTATCTACAACTGTATCGAGAAACTCATACTAAGGTCCTGGACTGTCTAAATTCTGGCCTTCATGATGTATCAACAATGCTTTCGTGCTCTTTCTTCCACGGCCTCGTGAAAGTAGATGTTGAATATAACAGGCAATAATAAAAAACAATTGACTGTAGAAGATTGCATTTAATATTATACATGAATGTTTGATCGTATATAATTTTATTTTTTATATTTTAATTAATTTAACGTCAATCTGTCCAATTTTAATGTAGCCTATGTTCTTCTCCGGGCTATGAAGGTTAAATGTGCAAACTTGGCAAATATCTGTCAAGGCGTGTAGATTTTTATCGAGTACATACGAGTACATACATACATACATTAGCCACATTGACTTTTATATATAAGATTACTTTTTTAATTTTTTATCTCTACAATAAACAAGTGTACATCATCAAAATATTACAAAAGATTTCACAAGTATTTGGTATGTCAGATTACCTATCAAATATACACGCAGAAGGAATCTGGTCGCCTGTCTTCACTTCGTCTTAATGTCGATTAAACGATAACAAATTATATTCATAATGATAAAAAGTAACAACAACATTTAAATAAAAAAAGTTATATATATGGACGCACGCGACCACCATGTGGGACCCATACATCGAAGAAGGAACCAGGGAAGACCACGACTCAGATGGGAGGATATGTTCGTGAAGACGACGGGCAAACAGTGTTCAAGAAAAGCAAGGGACAGACCTCAGTAGAAAGAACTAGGACTAATACGAACTAGAAATAGTTAGGAATGTTATAGTGTTAATAGTTACAATGACGACTAGTGCTAGATAGTATATATTAGTTTTAAAGGTTTACAGACCGACAAAGTGAAATTTCGTCTGGGATGGCTCACCAGGGGCGTAATAACGAGCCACCCCTTTTATAGGAGGCCTTTGACCTTCACGGGACATAATGGCTAAATTCATTCATTCATATATATATATATATATATATATATATATATATATATACAGTACATACACTATTGGTCAAAAGTTTTCGATCAGCTATGAAAACAACTACAGTATATTCCCGGCGTGACTCCTCCTCTTGGTTTAAGGAAGTCAAGGCTCTATAAAGTCTAGGTAGGTAGTACTGTTCGCCATTTTTGTTCTTTCGTTGTCGAGCTACCAGACGAGGAATCTATTTGCCGCACCGTTAAACATTATCATGTCGTAGCTCCTATAATAATAACTCAAACGCACTGTAATTGAGCAAATAATTGAGCGGCAAATAACGTCCTCGTGTGCTTTCTGTGAACGCCAACGAAAGAGCCAAAATGTCGGGCGATTATATTAAGTATTTATCCAGCCTTAGCAAATGCATTACGTCTTCATCAGCGAATCACAAGACGCACACATTTAAATGTAGTCGACCTGCAACGTAATTGGCTGCCGGAAATTAGAGCGACGGGACTATATATACTTTATTTCAATGTAGGCCTACACACACATCGGAAAAACTAAATAGGCCGACAAAATAAATATTTCCTCTCTCTAGCATTATGATGTGATAGAACAGCGATGTCAAGGTCAAAGCACCTACTTGACTCTGCGTGCGATGATGCGCTGACTCGTTGCAATGAATCTAATCAGCAAGCAGCAGAGGTGAACAAGAAGGGGTGCGCAAAATGAGCTCTATTGGCCTCCACTGCCAGGTGAATGAAACTGCTTCTATTAAGCAGTCGATAACATGTCATACTTACTCATAAAAGACAACAAGAAATCAAAGGATGTTTTGCAGCAGGTATCTCTCTAATAAATAAAATTAATTATAAAATACTTCAATAAACGACAAATCTAGATTCTCCGTAAATTATGCAATTTGAGATAATAATTATTAGATCCATATAATATATTATTATAATTATAATAATTATTAGGTCTATATAATATATTATTATAATTATCTAATAATGTAATTATTAGTATACTTAAGCCTGCTTCTCTGTTTTAAACTTAGATAAATGTAAAAGAAATCGTAAGGCATTCTATAGACTATTTCTAAAAGTTATTTAATAGCCCTAAAATAAATAAATATATATTCTGTTTAACTTACGAGTTTTAAATAATAAAGTCTATCTCATTAATTGTTCTGTAATTGTTATATAATCATTTACTTATTATATGTAGGCCTACATAACACTTATAGAAATAAATTAGATTCCCGTCTTCTCGTCTATTTCAGAATCGCTCTTCCTGCTTTTAGCCGGCGAAATGTTGTTTCCTGCAGCAATGCTTAGCATTGTCCGCACATTATCACCTGATAATCCTGATCTCAATCTTGGTTTTGTGATGTTCATAAGAGAGAAAAATTGATCACTTACATGCGTACTGGAAATATAGAAATTATTTGCACCGCACATTTTCGTACCCCTGGATATAGTTCGGGATTTAAAGATTTGTAAAATCTGAGAAGATCTTGATATTTCAAGAGTCCAGTTAGCCTGAAACTTTACTGTACGACTTCTTCCGCTCCATCGTCAATGTGTAATGTACAACCCTTGTGTTCATCAGTGACTTGTACCTGCCTGCCCTACGTGCTCTGGACAGCGCATACGGGCGATGAGGCACGCCTGCGCTCTCGTTGACATCACTGTGATAGAATATTCAAAATGAAATCCCTGTTTTAACCACAAGTCCATAGTTGATATAGGTGATCGAAAACTTTTGACCGGTGGTATATATATATATATATATATATATATATATATATATATATATATATATATATATATATATATATACACGCTATTATTGGGATTTTGTCAATTCCCTGTCTTTCTTTTTATTCAGGTCTTCAGATTACAAAGTTCGATTTTAATTTCTTGTTGATAATAATACCACAAGAAGAAACATAACTTATATACGAGTATATAATGGAAGAGAAAATATATTAGTCGATCTGCTTTAAGAAAGGAATTATATTTTCTGATCTGTTATGCAACGCAACAACTGGCTGGTTGTTGAACTCAAGTAGGCCTAACTTACAACGTGGCAGTGTAAGTTGTTACTTTTGGTGCTCTCCATGAGTCGCCACAGTCTCATTCAAAATGATTGATGGTATCAACACGTGAATGACATTCTTCGTCTCATATCGACGCCACGTGACACAACAAACTCAATATTGACATTGTTATTCCTTATGAAACAGGGAAGTAAATCGATACTGAGCGACGACAGAGAACGAGTCTCGCTAGACACTTTGCACTGCAAACTGTTCATTTATAACCGCTCATTTAACGACGTTTATCAACTACAGAGTTGTCTAGCAACGGTGAGATTGATAGTGAAATAGTATTTGGCAAAGTAAATCCCAGTATCAGCCAAAGATTACCAAATATTCTCTTTACAGTTGAGAAAAGCTCAAACTATCCAAGTAATCGACCCAGAACACATTAGAAACTACGCAATCTCGAATTCCGATTTCCATTCGTGCCCCGAGACTACGACTATGGTCTATTTTCCGGGGTTTCCCCTCACTCCTATGGATGAATATCAGGTAACTTTATCAGGCGATCGGAACCCTACTCATCTTCGCCACTTCCTTTCCTCCCCCATCATCCTTTCCTCAACATTCCGTTCCTGGTTTTTCAGATCACTCTACAGGTAGCCTCCCGGAACTACTGGCTCTCTCGACCGGCCTCCATGGAATGTAGCTAATCGACGTTGTATAGCTTCTGCAACGAGCACCCGAGGCGGACCTACTCGGGGGAGGAGTTTTGCCTCGGACCGTCCGGAGGGGGCCCTTGGGGGAAGTTTCCGAAGCAGGAATGGTATATGGATTTCTGTTGGCTGTAGGGATCGGTCGTTAAGGAGTTATGTGGTTGGGTTGGTGCGCATAGGGGCTCTATGGCATGCAACTCATTCCATATAGAGGATTAGCGCAATAGATCTCAACAGGTCGCAGTGCTGGGCCATCCGTGCCCCCCTCACTTAAATTCCATTCCATTCCTTGGTCTAGATTTTTTATTTGTCTTCCCTTTTTCTTGTTATTAATTCTTATATTCCTTGCCGCATATTGTCACTAATCGTCACCTTCTGTACCTATAGTCCTACCATTTATATTCTTTCCTCTATTCTTTTCCCCCACCTATTCCCCTTTAAATTGATTTCTTCCTCATTTCTCTTCCACAGCTTTTATTTCTTCCTATTATACTCGTATTTTCCTTCCTTTCTATTTATCATGTAACATCTTGTTTTCTGCCCTCAAGACTTCGTTTCTTTTTTCTCTTTTCTTCTGCCATATTAAGCTTTCCTCTCCTCTCCTCTCCTCTCCTCTCCTCTCCTCTCCTCTCCTCTCCTCTCCTCTCCTCTCCTCTCCTCTCCTCTCCTCTCCTCTCCTCTCCTCTCCTCTCCTCTCAGAGGATATCTCGATAGTAATAAGATCCAGCTAAATTAAAGCAGACGCTTGTACCGACTCTTATTATGCCTCATTTCGATTATTATGACGCCTTATTCAGTGATCTCAGGGTGGATTTATGCCAGAAACTGCAACGTGTTCATAATGCGTGTGTTCGTTTCATTTGTAATGTCCGCTACTACGATCACATTTCGCCTTCTTTCGATAAATTATTGTGGCTCAGGTTAACCCTTCAGTACTCGCGTGGATTACAATAGTAATCCACTGATATTTAATCCTGTATTACGTCACCGCCTGCAGCACTGCGTAGCTGAGCGTCAATGCAATTTCTCGTCACAGTCTAAGTGAGGCATTAGTGGTGTTTAGACGTATTTGTCGCAACGCTTTGGAAAGTTATACGGAGTTTTATCAAGTTATACGCAGTTTTTCCGAGTGGATTACCATTGTAATCCACGCGAGTACTGACGTCAGTTTCTTACTCAGGTAAGTGAAATAGTTTTTATATGGTTATGAGTGATGCAATGCAGGAACTTTATGAAAAAAGTGTGTGATATTGTTCCATCCTCTTTGTAGTTGGCTCCAATGGGCACGGAAAATACAAGCAATATTTGCAAGTGGCTAGATGAAGATCTGGATGTTGGCATTGAAAATGAAAGTGATGATGAAAGCAACAAAGAAGATCTTTTGAATGAAGTTCACGATTCTAATTCAGAACAAGACAATGAGGAGGAGGATGATGATTATGGTGATGGTGATGAAAGACTAATGTCTATAAATGATGGAAACTGCTATACGGGAAGAGACAACACTACAATTTGGCAGGAAGAACCAGTATCTCTACGAGGGAGAAGAAGAGCACAAAATATAGTGATTCATTTACCGGGCCCTAAAAGAGCTGCAAAAAATGCGCGGACACACACAGAGTGTTTTGACTGCTTTATTGATCAGACAATAATCAATGTAATAGTAAGGTGTACTAATATTTATATTGAAAAAGTGAAGCGTAATTACGGACGTGACAGAGATTGCAAATTAACAAATGACGTTGAAATTCGAGCACTCTTAGGTATTTTGTATCTTGCTGGTGCTTTGAAATCGGGAAGACTGAACGTAAGAGAACTATGGGATAAAAATGGCACAGGTATAGAGTCAATTTACCTGACTATGACCTACAATAGATTCCAATTTTTGTTACGATGTCTACGCTTTGATAACATTCATGACAGGCAGGAAAGGAAAGAAATTGATAAACTGGCTGCTGTACGTGAAGTGTTCGAGTTATTTGTTCAGAATTCACAAAGGTGCTACATTCCAAGCGAATATGTAACTATAGACGAGCAGTTGGTTGCATTCAGAGGACGATGTCCCATGAAAGTGTATATACCTACTAAACCAGCAAAATATGGGATCAAAATTTTTGCTATGGTGGATGTGAAAACATATTACACTCATAACTTGGAAATTTATGCTGGTATTCAACCAGATGGTCCATTTCACCAAAGTAACAGTGCACATGCAGTGGTGAAGAGGCTGGTTCATCCCATCAAAGGAACAGTAAGAAATGTGACCACCGATAACTGGTTCACGAGCATACCTCTGTGTTTAGATCTTCTAGAAAATGACAAAATTACACTTGTAGGAACCTTGAAAAAAAACAAAAGAGAAATCCCTCCTCATTTCACAACTACTCAAGACAGGGAAGTTAACAGTACATTGTTTGGATTCAATGAAAACTGCACAATTATTTCGTATGTACCGAAGAAAAACAAAACAGTGTTAGCATTATCAACCATGCATTATGATAAGGCAATGGATGAGGAAACAGGAGGAAGCCAGAAGCCTGAAATAATATCTTTTTATAATAGAACTAAATGTGCTGTGGATGTCCTGGACCAGTTATGCTCAGCCTATGATGTAAGCAGAAATTCACGCCGCTGGCCTCTGACTATTTTCTTTGACTTACTGAACATAGCAGGTGTCAATGCTCTTGTTGTTTATTCTGCAAACAAACAAAAAATTCTACGGAAAAACTTCCTAAAAACCCTTGCTCTGGACCTAATGAAGCCACTAATTTCCGAGCGTATCACCCAACAGACAATTCCAAGAGAAATAAAGAGAAGAGGAGAGCAACTGTTAGGCATTCCACAAACAGGTCAAGAAGAAGGAACACGGCCAGAAGGTATTGGTAGGTGCTACATGTGTGGTAGAACAAGAAACAAGAGCACAAGACAATCTTGTTCCCAGTGCTTGAAGAGAATTTGTCCTACTCATTCAGATGTAATTTGTTTGAACTGTGTAGAAGAAATGCATAGGCCTACTCAGATAATTGAATCAGATGTAGATTAGACTCACGTGTGTAAAGTGTGAAATGCAAACATAAACACGAAAGTGCATCAATATCCTTCTTACAATACACAAAAACATCTGTAAAATATTACAAGTGAAGTGAGAATGATTGTTACATCCCTGAATTTTTTCATTGCTACACCCCTGAGTGAGGTATTCGGTTATCAAATATGACGTAAGTAAGGTCAGCAGTAGTGAACTTGCGTTTCCCGTGGGAGAGATTAAGAGAGATCAAGAGTTCAGATGACCTTCAAACATCGAGTGAGCAACAATGCTAGATAACCTACATAATTATGATGATAGTGAACTAACTCATAACTATGATGCAACAATAAATTATGACTCAAAGACACGACCAGTGTTGAAATATTATGCAAACATGTCACTTGAATGCAATTTGTGTACTATCCATTTCATTATTAATATTTATATTTAATACGTTCCGTTATGCGTACCATATCTATTCTTATTACTGTAATAACTGAAAACAATATATTTCTTAACATTTAAATCTAATTCCAATGTTTAAACCTTGTCTGTAAACAAAAACAAATGTGGATTACCATTGTAATCCAGGTGAGTACTGGCGTTACGGAATTTAACGCGAGTAACGAAGGGTTAAATGAGAGGAGAAAGTTACATTCCCTTTCTCTCTTATACCGAATTTTGCACACCTCTACTCCCTCTTACTTAGGTACCTGTCCGATTCCACAGTCTTTCTCGGTATCATAACTTAAATACTCGGTCACAATATGATAACACGCTAGAAATACCACTGCACACATCATCTCTTTATTCTTCATCTTTCATTGTTGCTACTTCTCGTCACTGGAATTCTCTGCCGCCTGAAGTCAAGGGCTGCCGAACTTTAATTTCCTTTTAATGTAAATTACAAATATCTTATGATGAGTTGCCAGACCTAACGCGTTGCAAATATTTAATGGAATGTGTTCCACTGTATTTATTTTTATTTTATTTTTGTTTCTTATTTTTATTATCTAAATCATGTTTATTTATCACTTAACGCCAATATGTATCCCACTGTGTTGTTTTTTATTATTAATCTATTTTTGTGAACATTTTATTCAATTGTCGGTTTGTGGTTTAATTATGAAAATCCTACTTAATTGTAATCTAATACTAATATGTATACTAATGTGTTTATTTTTATTTTTACTGTGTACATTTTTTTTATTGAATTATCGGCTTCTGTTTTTATGCGATTCGTATTTGATTCTAACAACATTAATATGTATTTCACTATGTTTATTTTTATTTTATGAGGTAAATTTTATGTAACTACCTCTTTTGATCTCATTATGTACCTAAATTGTATCAGTATCTAATTACTTAATTCAGATCCAGTTTTATGTTCAACTGTGTAAGCAAGTTTTAATCCTGGTTGAGTGTAAGAGAAGGCCTTACGGCCTTAACTCTGCCAGGTTAAATAAAGCCATTATTATTATTATTATTATTATTATTATTATTATTATTATTATTACAATATCCTATCCTTCTAGGCTTATCTTGTACAATACACATGTGTATATCACAGGTGCACAGTCTCAAATAAGTATTCCTCTGTAATTAGAACTAATTGCAGGACGTCACCGGTACAAATTTGCATTGGTGTGGCGGTTGAATAGCATTACAGTCTGTGATTCGATGCAGAAATCCGAACTGCACAATTATATGTGCGCAGCGGCCGGAGGTGCCCACCAGGCAGTTCAAATATGTAACGAAGCAGGAGAAGGGAAACCAACCCCAAGCCTTTGATGAACTGCGCAGCTGCTCCACGAGTTTGAAGTTGTAAAAGTTGCAGTTGTAGCGTCACGGGCAACATAGCTAGTACAGTACTTCCCATCCACGATACGAAAGACAAAAACCAACTCCTTCCTTCTGTTTGTTTAAATTTATTGTTTAATGCTTGGTCTTGACAATTTCATCTCACCATTTCTGTTTCATCATCATCATCATCATCATCATCATCATCATCATCATCGTCCCACCTTTATAATCTGAGTAGACTGAAATTACCAACGAATAAGTATTTTTTCTTCTGTTTCTTGTACGTCTCTGAATAGGGGCCACTTGCCGTGTCAAAAGGTTTACCTATAAATATGCCATAGGCATTAAGAATTGAATTGAATTGAAAAAGGAGAATTTGGAGGACAAATTTAAAAGGTACGCAAACGCGTCCTTGAAAGGGGTTGGGGGCTGTAAGAAACTAAATATGAGAGCTCCAAGCCTGTTGGCCACTAGTCTCACTCCGGTTTACGCTGCTTCACTGAAGGAGTTCTAGAAAATGTTGAAGGGGAAAAGCCGAAAATGGACGTAACCTCTTAGGTACCACATACGCGAGGGGGACGGAAATGTGATCAAGTGATCACAGGACGGGACGAGGAGGAAATGTCTGGTGTAAATCTGCACATTGAGATGAACTGTGTCATATCGCAGTGCAGGAAGAGTCGAGAAGACTCGTTTGTTTGCCGTTAGGATGGCAGGTGTTATCTTGCACATTGAAAGGGGATTTGCCATTTCGCAGTGCAAGTGGAGTCGTCATCTGTTGTTCGATGACAAGGCAGGTGAAGGCCGTCAGAAGAAGCGCCGTGAAATCTGAATCTGCAATTTGAGAGGTTCCCTGTCCTTTCAAATTGCGACTAAATGAGTGACCTCGCACATTTAATAGGCAATTTATAGGTTCTGAACTAGGGCATTACGTCGTCTGCTAGAAAAGGGGAATATATGGGGAAGGGCATATAGGTCCGTGGCGCATTTCTTTTAGGGCTCATCCCGACATTTGTCTTACGCCTTAGGAAAACCACGGAATACCTTAGGCAGGATGAGTTGTCAGATACTGGGACAGAGTTATTAAAATTTTAATTATTTTATCAATTGCTTTCAAATTTCGTCAGTTTATGTCTGTACATTTAAATAACAGTACCAAATTTTGTCAATTTTCATGGCACAGACCTAGTTGCTTAGATATTCATTTTCACTTATTTTAATGATTTATGCGTAAATTGAAAACATCACTGACGGCTTCAGAATTGTTATTGTGCTTTAAAATCTTCTGTGAAGAATTTACATCTAAGGTTTAAGAAAAATATTTTCATATACAATATTGTAACTATAGCTTAGTAATTTTCTTTACCTGTTGTAAAGTTAAAAAATACAATCAAGAGATGGTCTGTGGATAAGCTTAGGGGCTTCTACCGCGTTGACTTGGTGTTGGTGGCTGACGTTTCGACCGCTGTGTTGTGGTCATTAATTTCAAGGGGTTATTCTTTGAGATATTTCAAATAAAAAGTTTAATGCATTTTTGTTTTTGTTTCCTTTTGGGAATAAAAATTGTTTTACATTAAACATTTCATAGCGTGTTTTGGGAAAGCCTTTGATTTATTTCCCAATATGCTCAGTCAATTTAAGAGAGCAGTGTATTATGATAATAAATTATTGAAAGAATTATAGTTTTGTCCTATAAATGTGCATAAAATTGATCCGAAAAATGTCGCATTTCTTCGGATCAAATTTCTGCACAATTATGAAACAAAACTAAAATTATTTCAATCATTTATTATCATAATATACTGCTCTCTTAAATTCTCAAAGCACACTGGGAATTAGATTAATAGTTTTACCAAAACACGCTATGAAATATTTCAGATGAAACAATTTTTTCCTCGGAAAGGAAGGAAAAACAAGCAAAATTGTTTTAAACTATTTTGTTTAAAACATCTAAAAAATAAGCCTATATAGTTAATGAGATTACTTAGAGTTCATCCTGTATATATAGCGGGGGATCGAGTACATTTAATTCTTGATCATATGACCTCATGTATCTCCCCCCCCCCCTCCAGAAATAAAGCTTCGGAACTGAGAACATTTTGTTGTTTTCGATATTGTAGGCTACGTGGTGTACTTTGGAAGGATTGTCTACGTTGCAACAGTTTGTTAAAGACTGCTGTAGAAATTATGGAATACTGTCAGAGAAGGAAATACCTTACGAAAACCTTCCTTAAATCACTATTTTAGTCCAGTACAAATTCCACTTGGAGTAGCTAGGATTTCAGCTCGGTCCTACAGCGGTAAATATGAATTTCTACCCAGTTGGCTAACGTCCGTATAATCGGGAGAAACAGCTGTGTATTTAACTAGGACATGTCTGGGGGTGGAGGTCAGGGGCATGGAAATAATGCGACAGCACTGTCCAAACACAGAACCTCAGGTTCGAAATTCCCTCAGGGATGTTCCAGGAAGACTGAATCACTCATGTTGGAAAGAATTCCTTCGTGAGTGCACATCAATTTCTATTTCCTCTCTGCCACAGGAGAACGTCTGCCTTGAAGCAGATGGCTTAGAGGAGACAACCACGAGATCTCCGGCACCGAAAAGTGAGTCAGGCAAAGTAGGACTCCCGCAATGTTTCAAATGTTTGCCGATCAATACACCGCTGAAGAGATTAAGAAATCAATATATAGAAATATTAACAGAAGTGATTTACAACTACAAGCGAGCTGACTTTCAACATTGCGTGGTGGGCACGAAGTTGTGGATTTTAGCCTTGCCTGGAACGTGGGTATTTATATACCGTAAATCGATCAAATTCCAGCAGAATTAACACAAGAGGGTGGAAGCGCATTATCTAGCGAAATTTATAAACTTGTACTCGCTATCAGGGAAAAGGAAATTGTACCACAACAATGGAAGGAGACCATAGTTGTACCTATTTTTAAAAAGGGGGACATGACTAACTGTGGTAACTTTCGAGGAATATCACTTTTGTTGACGTCGTACAAAATTTTGTTCAATATTCTTTTGATAAAATTAACTCCGTACGTAGATGAAATTATTGGGGATCATCAGTGCGGTTTTAGGCATAATAGATCGAATATTGATCAGATTTTTTGTATTCTCAGATATTAGAGAAATAATGGGAGTATAAGGGTACACAACATCAGTTATTCAAAGATTTCAAAAAGGTATATGACTCTGTTACGAGAGAAGTTTTGTATAACATACTTATTGAATTCGGTATTCCCAAGAAACTAATTCGATTAATTAAAATGTGTCTCAGTGAAACTTACAGCAGAGTCCGTACAGGTCAGTTTCTATCTGATGCTTTTCCAATTCACTGTGGGCTAAAGCAACGAGATGCACTATCACCTTTACTTTTTAACTTCGCTCTAGAATATGCTATTAGGAAAGTTCATAATAACAGACAGGGTTTGGAATTGAACAGGTTACATCAGCTGCTTGTCTTGGTGGATGATGTGAATATGTTAAGAGAAAAACCACAAACGATAAGGAACAATACGGAAATTTTACTTGAAGCAAGTAAAGCGATAGGTTTGGAAGTAAATCTCGAAAAGAAAAGTATGTGATTATGTCTCGTGACCAGACTTGTACGAAATGGAAACATAAAAATTGGAGATTTATCCTTCGAAGAGGTGGAAAAATTCAAATATCTTGGAGCAACAGTAACAAATATAAATGACACTCGGGAGGAAATTAAACACAGAATAAATATGGGAAATGCCTGTTATTATTCGGTTGAGAAGCTTTTGTCAACTAGTCTGCTGTCAAAAAATCTGAAAACATAAAACAGTTATATTACCGGTTGCTCTATATGGTTGTGAAACTTGGACTCTCACTTTGATAGAGGAACAGAGAGGAAAATATTTGGGGCTAAGAGGGATGAAGTTGCAAGAGAATGGAGAAAGTCACACAATGCAGAGCTGCACACACTATATTCTTCACCTGACATAATTAGAAACATTAACTCCAGACGTTTGAGATGGCCAGGGTATGTAGCACGTATGGGCGTATCCAGAAATGCATATAGGGTGTCAGTTGGGAGACCGGAGGGAAAAATACTTTTGGGGAGGCGGAGACGTGATGGGAGGATAATATTAAAATGGATTTGAAGGAGGTGGGATATCATGATAGAGACTGTTTTAATCTTGCACAGGATAGGGACCGATGACGGGCTTATGTGAAGGCGGCAATGAAGGTGCGGGTTCCTTAAAAGCCATTTGTAAGTAAGTAAGTAAATAAATGTGGTTTTCTATATTGTCTTATGTAGAGGCCCGAATCCATGCTGAACTCACGAAGAGAGAGTATTACGCTTTTTACGTCTGAACACCCAAGAAATCTCGTTTAACGCAAACCTCGCTACAGTTGATACGCCATGGAGGCTCACGCCTAGAGATTGACACTCATTCAAGCGAATCAGGTTCAATCCCCGTCTTCGCCGAAGGTCACATTCGTGGTGAACGAAGCCAAGTTTGTGAAGGTTCTGACGTAGATATGGATAAGTAAATTGGAAAATGACAGTCGCATAAAGTGCACTCCCTCCCTTGTTCTCCTTGTCTTCCCTCTGTCTTCCTTGTATTCTCATTATTATCCTTATATTTTCCTTATTATTCTCCTATTCTGCATATTTCCTCCACGTTCTCTTTGTATTCTCTTGTTCTCTTTGTGTTCCTCTTTTCCATTTTCCTCTTTATTTCTCCTTCGTTTCATGTACGAGTATAAACTTCTTTCTCTTTGTATTCCACTTGTTCTTCTTGTTTTCACCCTGTTCTCCATGTTTTCCTCTCTGTTCTTCCTGTCTTCCCTTGTTCTCCATGTCTTCTTCTCGTTCTCCTTGTGTTTCCCTTGTTCTCCTTGTCTTTCTTCTATTTTTCTTTGTTATTAATATTATCCTCACGTTTCGCTTATTCTCCTTCTATTCTACATAATTCCTCCACGTTCTCCTTCTATCTCCTTGCTCTCTTCGTGCTCCTCTTTTCCATTTTCCTCCCCATTTCCCCTTCTTATCATGTATAAACTCCTTTCTCCTTGTATTCTCCCTTGTTCTCCTTCCCTTCCTCCACTTCTCCATGTCTTCCCCCTGTTCTTCATGTCTTCCCCCTGTTCTCCATATCTTTGCCCCGTTCTCGATGTCTTCCTCTTGTTCTGCTTGTATTTCCCTTGTTCTCCTTATATTCATCCTTTTCTCCTTGTCTTCTCTCGTTACCTGCTTCCTTTCATTTGTCATATTTTCCTCTCTTTCTCCTTGTCTTTCCCAGTTCTCGAAGTGTTTCATTGTTCTCTTTATCATCCCCTTGTCCTCCTTTCCTTCCTCGTATTCTCCGTGTCCTTTCCTTCTTCGTTTCATATTTCCCTTATCTTTATCCACTTTCCCTTCTCCTCATTGTCTTCCCATTATCCTCCTTGTTTTCCAATTTATTCTCTTTGTCTTGTTATTATTCACCTTGTCTTCCCATAGTTCTCCTTTTTTGCACTTAGTTCTTCCACTTGCGATCCTTGTTTACTCTTTGTTCTCCTTACATTTCACTTGTTCTCCTAGTCTTTCCGTGTTATCTTTGTATTCTCCTTGTTCTCCTCGTCATTACTATCACTGTATGGAAGCTAAATTGGGAGAAATCATAATGCGTATCTTGCCAAATTCGGGGCAAATTGGCGTCCCGAAATGCCTTCAGAAAAACTCGGGACAGAGGGTCCAAATTCGTGACTGTCATAGAAGTTTTCAATTTTGATCTTACCTAATCCGAGAGAGTTGAGACAACACGTAATCTGCTGCAACGTTTCGTAATATCGCTCCATTTTCCACTTATCTCACAGCTTCAAATTTTGTTTCCTAGTCATAATTTAACACAATACGCACGATCAACGGCTTATATCTAGAAAATCAAAGAAATTAATATACGCGGCATCAGTTGTAGCCTCTCATTCTTATTCAAACGTAACTGGTTCTACAATTCTCGGCGTAGAAGTTGCTGGGTATAAGATGGTTACTATAATGTGTTTCTTGTGGAGATGAGCTTAAACAATATTTTCAAGTATCTGTGACGACTGTGACAATTAAATATCTGTGACTTTTATCTATGATTTTGTCACACCGATATTTTATGTCGATAAGTAAGCACAATATGCATGAATTACACCGATATTTTGTCACACAGTTAAAAACTAGCAGGAAATATTGAAGAGCAGTGAAATGTGAATGCGATTTCTCTATACGCGCGACCCATCAGTGATTTATATGGGAAAATCCAACAAATAAATTATGTACATGTACCATTAATAAATAAATAAATATCAAAAGTTAACCTCACGTACCAAGAGGTTATATTAGGGTCTATAGATATTGAATCAATTTATCATTTTTAAATGTAGTTGGATATGAAGAAATTGAGGTTATGTGATTATCCTAATCGTTTTAAAAATGGATCCTGGTATTGTATATAATACAATGGATAATTACTTTAAGTCGTGCATTAACATAATATTCAGTCATAGAATAAAAATTAACGAAACATAAGTATTCGGAAAAACATCGGAAAATAATTGCGAAACAGAACAGTTGTTCAGATAGGATTTTACAAAAGATAAAGTAGTACTGGTAATCAATGGTATTATTTAAATCGTGTAATCACTACATCATTTATAATAAGATGGTGAAACTAGCGCTGAAGTAGTTTTGGCGATTTCGGACGTGAAAATCATTGCATTTATAAGGAATTTTTTTGTGGAGATGTAGTTGTTCGGATGAAACTAGCGCTGAGGTAGTTTCGGTGATATCGGAAGTAATCACTACATCATTTGTAATAAGATGGTGAAACTAGCGCTGAAGTACTTTTAGCAATTTCGGACGTCAAAATCATTGTATTTATAAGGAATTTTTTGTGGAGATGCAGTTGATCGGGTTAAACTAGCGCTGAGCTAGTTTCGGTGATATCGGAAGTGAAAATAATTGAATTTGATATTTTGTGGAGATGCAGTTGAACGTATATGCAAGGCATAGCAAAGCCTAAACTAACCAAACCTGATCTGTCACAGATTCGTATATGCAAGATGTATACGCGGAGTACGAAGAGAACTACCTCAACGCTAGTTTAGTTGTTGATCGTATATGTCTAGGCATAATAAAACCTTAAACTAACCAAACCTAAACTGTCACAGATTCGTATATGCAAGGTGTATAGGCGGAGTACGAAGAGAACTACCTCAACGCTAGTTTAGTTGTTGATCGTATATGTCTAGGTATAATAAAAGCTTAAAATAACCAAACCTGACCTGTCACAGATTCGTATATGCAAAGTGTATAAGGGTAATACGAAGAAAACTTACTCAAGGTTAGTTTAGCCAAATAAGTTGCCCACCATATTAGCCAGTTTTGTCTCGTTCGGTTTTAATACTATAGGTACTGTTGTCGGCTTCTGAGAAATGCTTCGAAATTTCGGAAGAGCATAACGTTCAGTGACATTATTAAAATAATGTTGTAGGCTCCTTTAACTATTCTGTTTGTAATTAAAAGTATAACTGAAAAAATATTGTTACTGCGTAAAAATTGAGTGGAAAATACATATAAATTAATATAAATTCACAGATATTTAATGTAAAGATCTCGGGGAATACATAAAATATTTATAACACATATATACAGACTAACTATGAAAACAAAAATATCAGACTGATGATTATGTTATTACAATGTCGCTAATAACTTTGCAACAAATCATCACTTTGCAAAAAATAATATTGAATATCACGAAAAAATAATCAAATGTCACCGCCCGATTGCTGTTCCTGTATCATGCGCATGCGCAAACCCACGACGTAGAGGAGAAAGTTGTGAGAACGTCACAGACTCCCTTTCCTCCGAGATAAGAGTACTGAATCGATCACTAGTGATATTTCAGTCACAGAGTACTGAATACGGAGCAGATTCGATAGCGATATTTTGTCACAGATATTTCGCGTCATCAGTCACAGGTTTATCTGTGACAAAAAAATACCTGTGACAAAATATCGGTTTGTGAAATATCGGCCATCTCTAGTCTCTTGTAGCGGATCGACGAATATAAAATTTGGAGCAAAAAAAAAACAATGCAACTGCGCAGTAAACAAAAGAGGCCAGTGTTGCCATATTTAGCGATAAGTCGCTAAATCTAGGGCATTTTGAATCAGTCTCGGCGACAAATTTTGTAAAATACGATTAGCGACTTTTCTGCTGATTTTTATATTCTTCCTATTTTTTCCTTTCTTTTAAGTTAAAACATCCAACTGAAGTCATGCACTTCTTAGTTTTAGAAGAGGCACGGGTGCATGACTGAGTCGTCTAATGATTCATACGTGAAAGCCCTGATCTCATATATTTGTGATCAGTGATCAGGGATGAATGATGCTGATTCAATGATTCTCACGGGTTAGGTCTCTCTCTCTCTCAATGCTAGTGCTCCAACACCGATAAACCGTAACAACTTTGATTGGCACGTGACGAGTCGCGAGCTGCAGCTGATGTAATCTTGGTTCTTCCCCGCAACGCGGAGATTTTCCACTCCGAACCGACTATTTTTGCTTATAACTTTCGACTCAGTCATTTCCGGACCATGGTTCCTTGTCTCAAATTGATACATGTGCCCTTCGCCAACATCCCTGAAAGTTTGTAACACCACCTCGGAAACATCCTGTATAATTCCGGACATGTGGGCTGATAGTCTAGGTTACAGTTGTTGGTTTTTAATGTAATTATACGCATTAAGCTGATACTTAAGATTTTATTGAGATTTAAAAGAATCGATTTTATAACAAGTAAAATCAAATAAGATACAGATATTTTCGGGCTATTCTTGAATTATTTTACTGGTAATCACCAGGCTTCGAGACTTTGGACCAGATACAATAAGTTTACTGTGCATGCACTATAGGTTGTTGACTCGCTGCAGGTAGATAGGGATGTGTTGAGGTAACAACGTTGCTATTTAGATTAGAGTACGGTAGTATGGGGAAACACACATAATTATGTACATTCTGAAAGGAAATATACATTACACAATGACAATGTCAAAAGAATGTCAAAAGCATTTATTCTCCTGTCTTTTATAAGCATTTGTGTTTAATTATACACAATGTTAATGGTGGAAATAAGCATGTAGCAATTTTAATTTCTTCATTTATCCTATTGGTCGTCTTTAGGAAGTGCAGTTACAGTACCGAAATGCAATGAACTACAAGATACATTCTCAGTGTCCAAACGTAAATCTTTCGGTTATCTGCCAAAGTTTGTACTGTGAAAAGCTGCACTCTACGTCGCATGACGTGATAGGAGCAAAACGAAAAAACCTAACCTCATTGCAGTCTCTAAGAGACAGTCATTTATTCTCGAGTGACTCTATTCCACTAATTTGCTGTTTATGTTACACAATGTTCCATATCCGTTATTTTTACATAAAATTGATTTCCACTTCTGTTTTACACGTTCAGTAACCGGTGTACTTGATGTCTCATTAATTCTCTGCATCATTTTCTAAATTAATTTGAGGGCTTCCGGCATCTCTTGCTCTGACTTTTCTAACCGTGTAATAGTTTCAGACACAGTTTGAAAATAGGTTTGTATGAAAACAAAATTATTCGTCAGAACCTACAAATCCAGAGCGTTTTCTTTTGGGTATTTGTTGCCATCCATTCTACACTACCCCAACCCACTGTACGCTTTACCACTATACTCAGTACGCCGTTATGCGGATTTCCCACTGAACAGCTCTATTGGGTGCGAAGTCTCGAAGCCTGGTAATCACACACAATCAATAAACGGAATTTATAATAATTATAAATAAAACATAGGAAAATATCATGAATAATAAAGAGAAATCAGTCTTTTCACTTGGGACGTACTGTTTTCCAGTAATCGTACGTTGCAGTACTGTCTGTAGGCCAGCTGAAAAGTTCTTCATAAAATGCCGTATGCTCACTTGAGATGTAGAGCCTTCTGCTTCATTTTTTCAAAGTCTTGCACTTGTTTCTGTTTTATTGGCACTATTCCTGCTGGGTAAACTAGGTTTGTTGGTGGACTAACAGATTCTCGCAGAAGTGCCATGAAGAATGCGTGGCTTACTAATTCATTGATACTATCAGATACTTTGAAGAACCTAACTCTGTCATGTGCATGGGTGGGCAACTCGTGCTCTCAAAGTGTCAACACAATCTCAGTGCAGGTAGAACGGACTCTGTACTAGCTGTACTGTCTGTGTACGGTTCTTTCAAGACACAAGTTCGATCGCGTCTGTAGTAAGTGGTGGCTCGTTTTAAGTGAAAAACAATATAATTCCCAGATCATTTCCCTTTAGTTACGAGTACAAAGAGAATTTTTGTAAAGAAGAGAGGTAAAGCTTGTATTCTATCACACTTTCTTACGCATGGCATTTTATGTTACAAATAAACAGTGAAGGTTTTAATAAGGAAATGCTGTCTGCATCTGCTTTAGAACAGCTAAAGTTAAAAATGAGATATCAACAAGGTGAGACTGATATAAAATGTCGTTAGCACGTTGTGCGTGCGAGTTTCAGAATTTCAAGACATATAATCGACTAGCTAAGTGCATTTATGGATAAATTTTAAATGTGGTAGTATCATGCAGAACATAGACAACTTCACTTTCTTTGACTATAAACTATCTTGAAGAGTGATAAGAAAATCTTTTTATCAAATCTTATAAGACCCTACTTCAAGACCTACAGCAGAATTCACTGCTAAGTTTGGAGAAACAGTGACAATTGACAAGGAATCGAAATTTTTCTGAAATATTTTTGGCTTACGCCGATAGAAAATCCTGTAAATTTATAGCTTGAATTAATAAATCTACAGAACAGCACGCCACTCAGATTCCAGCAAAATCAGGAATCGAACTGTTCGTAATGTTACCTAAGTCAGAATTTCCAAATATATTCTTTGCTTCCATATATACTATATGTGCTTGAGGCAGAGTTTAATACAAGAAAGAAGTGTAAAAGCTCTCAATGTAAAGAAAGAACTCAGAAGTAAGCTTATTTCATCTGCCGTGACATGTAAAAAATGCTTCCTTGAATTTGTTATTGTTTGCGAATACAGACTTATTACCTTTCTGAGAACAGAGGAATATTCTTTAATGTATAAAGACTTGTAAATTCTACCGTTCTATGTTTCAAATAAGACATATAATAAGAAATAAGTGTTGCAGCTATATTTGTTGTATCTTGAAAAGGTAGTATTCAGTTTGTGTTTCCAGTACTAAACTAATTTACAAAGCTAGAAAATAATATAATTTTGTTATGTGTTCAGGTATAGTTTGTCTAAAATTACTATAATTATTGTACCATGCGTCATTCTGAAAGTCAAATCATGGAATAGATATCACGATCACCTGCATGAGCCGCCAGAGCGCACCATGGCTTTAGCAGCGAAACTACAAACAACTTGTAACTGCTGCGGCTGACTTCGTCCGTCTTTCTCTCTTTCAAGGTTTTTTAGCACTTTGGGAGCACGAGTTGCCCATCCATGGTCATGTGTATACTCAAAGTGAAATAGGGTACACATTGCAAAATTGATTATATATCACTTCTTTGTTTGTTCCTTCTTCTTTCAGAAACAGCAGTTTTTTTTAAATATTTCTTCTGTTTTCAGCTGTTCGCACTCAGTCATCACTGCCAAATGAATAGTTTTAAAACGATGCATGTCATTGACTACTGACAAATTAAAACAAATTGTGATTTTAATTTGCCTCTAACAAGCTAACAAACAATGTTTATTGGAGCCCTTTCAAACAAAAATGGAAATTAAAATGTTAAAAATTATGATTTACACCCCTTTAAAAAAAACTCAATTCATTTGTGGTAAGGACCAGTGGCGAAATGTTTGAAAAAAAAAAAGAAAGCAGTGACGAAACGGGAAGCAGAATAGGATAGCAGTGGAACAGTTTCAGCGACAATTTCAAACTAATTTAATTTGTATAACTTACAATTATTGAATCGGTCGGAGCTAAAAGGAACTAAGTCAAAATATGCAGGTTTGGGTTATGCAACAATTTGGACAACGGATGTCATGCGCATCGAACTGTGAAAGAAGGAACTAAAACTTTTAAATATTATTTTGTCTTCTATAACATCTTCTTCTTCTTCTTCTTCTTGTTCTGCTTCAAGCTGTAGGCTTTAAGCCCGTTGCTGCTCCTTTATTTCTTGTATCTATCTTTTTGCTGGTCGGCCGATATTTCTTTTTCCAGTGGGTACATAGTCAGCGATTATTTTCGGGGTTCTATCTTGGCTCATGCGTTGTACGTGTTCCCACAATTTCTGTTTATACTCATCTACAGTTTCTAACAGACTGTTAACTTTTAGATTGTTTCTTATTTCCTCATTCCTGATGTGATCCAGTCGAGTTACTCCTACTACACTTCGAAGAAATCGTATTTCAGCTGCCTGTAGTCGACTTCTATCTTTTTCTCTTTTAACGTCCAAGTTTCACTCGCATATAAGCCCGTTGGTATTGCCATAACTTTATATAGTTTAATCTGTGTATCTTTCCTAGTTTTATTACGGACTGTTATTCTAATGGTCCCACATATATTGTTAAATTTGGCAATTTTATAATCAATATCTTTTTCATGAGTATATGATAGATGGCAGCCAAGGAAGTTAAAAGTATTAACTTGTTCTATGATATAGTCTTCCACTACTACCTTTGATCTCACCACCCTCTTGCCCATAAATGCCATTACTTTTGTTTTTTCTTTCGAAATAGTTAGATTCATATCTTTCGTAATTTTATATACTTCAAATAGTCCCCTTTGTAACGTATCCTCGTCACTAGCTAATATAACTTGATCATCAGCAAAGAGGAGTTTTTTTTTAAGAATTTTTTGTTTTTAACGTTTTCTGATATGTTGAACTTCTGCATTTGCAACTTAAATTTCCTCATTGCTTCGTCAATATAAAGATTAAAAAGTGTTGGCGACAAACTGCAGCCCTGTCTTACTCCTAAATTTACTGTCTCATAATACAGTTTTCTCTTCTATAATATAAAAATATAATATATGTGTTATTAGTGGAATGTTTTTTGCTTCTCCTGAAAGGTTGTGAAAAGTGACTTAGTCCCTTTTAGCTCCGACTGATTCAATTATACTCTTGTTATTGTTTATGTTTCCTGGTTAATCTCCACGTACTACCGAAGAAGCGCAGTGAAGCGGAAATGTCATTTTGTCAGTGTCATACAATTGAAGGCAAACGGTAATTCCGAGTTTGACGCGAAATTAGAACCATTTCGTTTTACTTCCACAGACAAACTAATTCTTTAAAGAGCGTCGTTAGCAAGTTCAACATACTACCACACAAAGTTATGATGAAGCAGTAACTAGCGTAACGATGCGAAAAGTAAATTGGTACTGGAATATGCCAGCCCAAAGTTACTCCTCAGGTGAGAAGATGAAATGTAATATCGTGTTAAAATCATTAAAACGTTAAGCTGTGCAGTATTTGCTAACTACACAGGGGCTTCACAGGGCCGATAGTGATTATGATCGATGTGCAATTTATATGCTGTGTATTTCACAGGAAGAAACTGAACACAAAGAAACTTATTAAATAGCTCATTAGGTCGAATTTCCAAAACTAAAGTGAGAAAAATACTTTCAAAATAAAGAGAAACAAAATAAAATAATTGAAATGAAACTAAATATAATTAACACTTCAGCTGTGCGTTAAGTTAAAATGACTTAATTAATTTACACTATAAGAAATTTACACAACCTAACTACATTGAACCACAGTATATTCCATTCAATGTTAAATAAAATTAACAAAATTAAAGAATAATAAAATAAGTTTAAATACTTAATCAACATTAAATGAATTAAATCTCAACTGGATTAAACAGAACTTAATGAAATCGCGCAAACTCACACCTACATAAATAGTTTTCAAATAATTTTAGTTTACTAAATTACATTTAATCAAAGCATACTTTATAAATCGGATGAACTTGAAGTTTATTGAATAAATCATATTAACTATAAAGTCAACTAAACTTACTCCTATATAAAATACTAGAAACCACAATTTCATAACTGCATTAAGATAAACTTCAGTAAGGTGTGTTAAATCAAATCCACAAAACTAGAAAGGAATTAAATGAACTCAAATTAAAAATAATTAATTAATTGAATTAATTAAAATAAACATTATGCTAAACACGAATAAATTACATACACAATCAAAGTTTCATGACTACATTTAGCTAAACTTAAATAAATAAAATAAAATTATTTCTACGCAAGTAAATATCATTAAAGTGAACTAATTAAATAAATTCTTCATAAGTTAACAGTTTTTAAACTTTGCTCTAGAGAATGCCATTAGGAAAGTCCAGGATAACAGAGGGTTTGGAATTGAACGGGTTACATCAGCTGCTTGTCTATGCGGATGACGTGACGATGTTAGGAGAAAATCCACAAACCATTAGGGAAAACACGGGAATTTTACTGGAAGCAAGTAAAGAGATAGGTTTGGAAGTAAATCCCGAAACGACAAAGTATATTATTATGTCTCGTGACGAGAATATTGTACGAAATGGAAATATAAAAATTGGAAATTTTTCTTTTGAAGAGGTGGAGAAGTTCAAATAACTTGGAGCAACAGCAACAAATATAAATGACACTCGGGAGGAAATTAAACACAGAATAAATATGGGAAATGCCTGTTACTATTCGATTGAGAAGCTTTTATCATCCAGTCTGCTGTCAAAAAATCTGAAAGTTAGAATTTATAAAACAGTTATATTACCGGTTGTTCTGTATGGTTGTGATACTTGGACTCTCACTTTGAGAGGCGAACAGAGGTTAAGGATGTTTGAGAATAAGGTGCTTAGGAAAATATTTTTTGATTCAATCCATTTCCGAGGCTAATATGGGCACTACAAGTAGAACATAGATATACGGAAGAAATTAGAGGTGGAACCATTGCTGGAGAAATTAAAGAGAAATAACAGAAGGTGGTGTGAACATCTACAAAGGATGCCGAACTACAGACTGCCAGCTTTAGCAATGGGATATAAACCAAAAGGAAGACGAGATGTAGGAAGACCAAGAGCGAAATGGGCGCCGGAACAGGTTCAACATGAACCTAATCCTTGAAGTGAAGAAGAAGAAGAAGAAGAAGAAGAAGAAGAAGAAGAAGAAGAAGAAGAAGAAGAAGGAAAATATTTGGGGCTAAGAGGGATGAAGTTACAGGAGAATGGAGAAAGTAACACACCGCAGAACTGCACGCATTGTATTCTTCACCTGACATAATTAGGAACATTAAATCCAGACGTTTGAGATGGACAGGGCATGTAGTACGTATGGGCGAATCCAGAAATACATATATAGTGTTAGTTGGGAGGCCGGAGGGGAAAAAGGCCTTTAGGGAGGTCGAGACGTAGATGGGAAGATAATATTAAAATGGATTTGAGGGAGGTGGGATATGATGATAGAGAATGGATTAATCTTGCTTAGGATAGGGACCAATGGCGGGCTTATGTGAAGGCGGCAGTGAAGCTCCGGGTTCCTTAAAAGCCAGTAAGTAAGTAAGTAAGTAAGTAATTAAGTAAGTAAGTAAGTAAGTAATTAAGTAAGTAAGTTAACATTGTTATTTTATATAAATTAATGATTTGAATAAAAGGGAGTTACAAAAATGGACAGCATTAAATAAAAACAAGTTTTGTAAGTTGAAACTGTACGAAATGGAGAAAATTTATTTCAATAAACATGGTTTATATGAAGGGTTCAGAACCATAGCGGGCCAAGCGCCATTCACTAAAACCGTAGAAAACAAGGGTTAAAATGATGTTATTACCATAATTAAATGGAAACATATAGCAAGTAATATAAAGTATACACATTACAACTAAATGATGTGTCAATCTTCATTAAACCATGGTATTCACTTGACTTTAACCCTCGCTTTCTCCGTTTTTAATAAATGGCGCTTGGCCCACTATGGCTCTGAACTCTTCATATAATAACATAAATATCATAACTCACAAAATGAGCGTGGTAGATAAATACTAGTAGGTATATTATGTTAAAAAAATTGATTTAGCAATAGAACATAAATAAGCGTCGTTTTCGTCTGCTGTTGGAGTCTTACATTTTATGAAGTGAGGATCTCAAGCTTCAGAAAACGGAATATAACTAGATACCATCATTTCACATTTATTGACGGTTTAATTCCTCGAATTCTATTTTAGACAACTTACATTGTATTTTTTCTCAGTTTACTGTGATATGTTGACTTGAAAATTCCTCTACAAGTAATTCAATTTGAAATTATGCGATTTGCTACTTCATCCTTAATAAAACTGCACTATGCGGAAGATACGTAAATTCACTCGGTAACTTCTACTTTTCATTTAAGACTACAATTCAGTAGCCTACTGTTACTGAAAGGAGAATGTTATTCCTCCCCTTGACGTCATGTATTCTCATTCATTTCTCCCGCAGACGTCATGTATTCTCATTCACTCCTCCCCTTGACTTCTCACTCACTTCTCCTCTTGACGTCATATATTCTCACTCACTTCTCCTCTTGACGTCATATATTCTCACTCACTTCTCCCCTTGACTCATGTATTCCAGCTCACTCTTCCCCAGACGTCATGTATTCTCACTCCTCCCCTTGACATCATATATTTTCACTCACTCCTCCCCTTGACGTCATATATTCTCACTCACTCCTCCCCCTGACGTAATGTATTCTCACTCACTCCTCCCCCTGACGTCATGTATTGTCACTCACTTCTCCCCTTGATGTTATATATATTCTCACTCACTTCTCCCCTTGACGTTATGTATTGTCACTCACTTCTCCCCTTGATGTTATATATATTCTCACTCACTCCTCCCCCTGACGTCATGTATTGTCACTCACTTCTCCCCTTGATGTTATATATATTCTCACTCACTTCTCCCCTTGACGTTATGTATTCTCACTCACTCCTCCACTTGATTTTATGTATTCTCGTTCACTCCTCCCCTTGACTCATATATTCCGACTCACTCTCCCCCAGACGTCATGTATTCTCACACACTCCTCCCCTTGACATCATGTATTATCACTCATTCCTCCCCCTGACGTCACATAGTCTCACTCACTCCTCCCCCTGACGTCATGTATTCTCACTCACTTCTCCCATTGACATTATGTATTCTCACTCACTCCTCCACTTGATGTCATATATTCTCATTCACTTCTCCCCTTGACGTTATGTATTCTCATTTACTTCTCCCCTTGATGTCATGTATTCTCACTCACTTCTCCCCCTGACGTCATGTATTCTCACTCACTTCTCCCCTTGATGTCATGTATTCTCACTCACTTCTCCCCCTGATGTCATGTATTCTCACTCACTCCTCCCCTTGATGTCATGTATTCTCACTCACTTCTCCCCCTGACGTCATGTATTCTCACTCACTTCTCCCCTTGATGTCATGTATTCTCACTCACTTCTCCCCCTGACGTCATGTATTCTCACTCACTCTTCCCCCTAACGTCACGTATTCTCACTCACTTCTCCCCTTGACATGTATTCTCACTCACTCCTCCACTTGAAGTCATATATTCTCACTCACTCCTCCCCCTGACGTCATGTATTCTCACTCACTTCTCCCATTGATATCATGTATTCTCACTCACTTCTCCCCTTGACATTATGTATTCTCACTCACTCCTCCACTTGATGTCATATATTGTCACTCACTCCTCCCCCTGACGTCATGTATTCTCACTCACTTCTCCCCTTCATGTCATGTATTCTCACTCACTTCTCCCCTTGACGTTATGTATTCTCACTCAGTCTTCCACTTGACGTCATGTATTCTCTTCATTCCTCCCCTTACATAATCTATTCTCACTCACTCCTCCCCCTGACGTCATGTACTCTAACTCTCGTCATGCTGATTTCTTGTTTAGGAATGAATTGTTCCTTCTCTACTGATAAAAAAACCGGCCCTCTACGAAGCCTTATATGGGGAAAAGGGAGAACCCCGACAAAATGCCCAAATACATCTTTTTCTACCACAGGTGTCACTATGACATTCTCCATAAAAATTCCAGGCATCATCGGGACTTAAACCAGGACTATCTGCGTGCGCAGTTCTGCCAGGTATTTAATTATTGGGAATTTAAGTCTGGTCGCCTTTGTTATGAAATAGAGCCCTAAGCCACGGATTTGCCTTCCTCCTTCTACATGCATTACTGACAGTTCAGGAGCGTTGTTAGATAAAAGTGAGGCCTGGAGAGGGGCTGGCCTGATCCTGTAATATTGGGTACTTGTTGTTGCAGCTAGCTGCACCGTAACTAATAGTTATTTGCATAATCGCCGTGTTCTGATTAAATACACATATCCGGGAGTGGGCCTCCCTGAAATTACGTTTACTTTGCTTGGGGCTGGTGACCCTGTCGCACCATAACGGAGCTGCAGTGGCTAGGGGTTCATTACACGAAGGTTCAAGAGCACCAACATCGCTTTGTTCAACCTTCATTATAATGAGCGTCTCCTCTCGGAGCTACACACACTTCAAAATGAAACTAAGCCCTGCATGGAACACGACAAATGCCATTGTGTACTGACACTCCGAAAGGAAAATAAACTCGTATATAAGAAAAATAATACGTACAAATTTACGCACTCATAAATATATATTCGCATACACACATACATACATACACACATACATACATACATACATACATACATACATACATACATACATACATACATACATACATACATACATACATACATAACATACATACATACATACATAAATACATACATACACACATATACACACATACACACACATACATACATACATACATACATACATACATACATACATACATACAGTACATACACACACATACATACATACATACACACATACACACATACATACATACATACATACATACATACATACATACATACATACATACTTATATAGATTCAAGCTGAGGGACAACCCGTCGTGTGCGTGTGGAGCAGAGGAACAGACCGTCGACCACCTCCTTTTCGAGTGCCCGAAATTGGACAAAGAAAGACTAGCGTTCCAGCGGGAAATGTTAAGGAAAACTGGCAAGTGGACTTTCACAAAGCTTAAAATAATGCAAGAACATGTGCATACATTCATAAATTATGTCAATGTTATAAATTTAGACGAGTAAACTTAGGATAATTTAATCTAGGATAGATAAGAGTAGGCAATAGATATAATGACACTCAAATTTTCACAACAGAATAACAGATCTACATACGCCTAGAGAGTGACAGAAACGAGACATAATGTGTTATATTGCAAACATACAGGTAGCAAGGCATGTAGTATTACCTTTATTGTAATTGGACATGCCGTTCAACTAATATAAAAAATACATACAATCATACATACATACATACATACATACATACATACATACATACATACATAAATACATACATACATACTAGAGATGAACAAAACTAACTGCCGCTCTCGCTCGCTGTGTCCGTTGCATTTGTCTTTCGAGGCTCGACTCGTCATTCTCGCTTCGCTTCGAGTCTCGCTCGTCATTCTCAAAATAGCATTTGGTCGGCGTGGAAAGATTTCGTAACTTTGAATAACATACATCATTGAAATAAATAACATAAATGTTTAAATGAGGCAAAAAGACAAAATAGAACAGTATCTTAGTTATTAAAATGTTCTGGTTCTATTATATATATATATATATATATATATATATATATATATATAAAAGCAATTCTCAAATAAATTTGCATATCTAAGAAATATAAACATAACGTTAATATCTTTTTACTTGACATTGCACACTTGATCTTAAACACATGAAAAGAAAATTCCTAGCCTTCTAATAAGGGCCTAGTCATTAAATAAAGATTGGGAAACAGATTATTATACACTGAAAGGTAGAGATGATGTTTCAAATAGGTTACTTGATTGTTTCTACATATTTAACAGTTGCCAAAGTAGATAAAAGTTCAACCAGGTATAAACAACTGTGGCGATTGCAGGCTCCTTGACGTTCGGGACTTCGGGAATGATCAATGTCGACGTCTGGAAACACTCACAAGCAGTCTTTACGTCGAGGACGGGACGTAATACAATATTGTCGTGGGGGTTTTCGACTTTGCAGGCGCTGTTAGTATCGCTTTGTCCATCGCTGTTCATCTCTAATACATACATACATACATACATACAAACATACATACATACATACATACATTCATACATACATACATACATACATACATACATACATACATACATTGGTTTCTTTTTTTTTTAATTTGTAAACAGGAAAACAGAATAGGCTCTAAAATAGTGTTGTATAATGTATTTAAAAGATTCAGCAGTAGCATACAGTAGCTGTTGACACGTTGTAAATAGTAAATTTAAGGAAAATAGGTTAATTTGTTAAATAGTATACTTCTAAACATAGTTTTTAAAAGGATTAACAATAGTATTGATTTTTTTTATCTGTAAATAGAAAAACAGAATAGGTACTAAAATTGTGTTGTAAAAATATTTAAAAGATTCAACAGTAGCATAGATGTTAACACGTTGTAAATAATAAATTTAGGGAAAGCAGAATAGGCTAGCAATAATATGTATATATTGTGTTCGGAAGAGTTAGAAATATTGTAATGTGTAGTCTATTAGCATATAGTATTGCATTTTTGTAATGGAACATGCTTGTAAAGAAGAATTAAAAAAATACAATACAGACATACATGCATACATGCATACATACATACATACATACATACATATATACATGCATACATACATTACATACATATATACATACACATTACATACATATGAAATGTAACACATTTTCTAAAAATTTAATAGATCTTTATTTGAAATCAACATGACAACATAGCGATTTACCCGAAATGAAAAAAAAAAAAAAAAAGGATGTTCCTTGTAATTTTTACATTACATAGATAAAGTGCCAAGTAAAGTTATAGGCCTATAGTTCGTGTCGAAGAAAGATTTTTTCTTCAAATAAATGCGTTACTTAGTGTAGGAGGGTTGTTCTGTTATTACTGTACGACAGAGTGGTTATGTCGCATCTTGGTTTCCCCCACTCATTTCTGCTGGCGCCTCTGTGAAGGTTAGTGACTGAGCTGTTAGACTTTTTCCTGAAAATACTTGCTGTGCGGAATTAGAATTCTAGGTAATATTACACAACTGTTTAAAATAATTTAAAGAAAAGAGTTCTGTTAAGTAACCATCACGTGACTTCTCCAGTTTCGACGACCCTGTAACATAACCACTCGGACGGACAGTAGCTTTGAATTCTAATTATTATGCTTTATTCTACGGTCACAAAATTAGAAGAATCAGCACAGAAATCCACTTGAAGTGTTAGGATAAATATTCTTGAGAGGAAAGACATAGAGATATGATAAGTAATAAATTCTAACAGCATGATTTCTGATAATGATCTCGAGGACAACAGTGCAGTTATGAAAATTCATTGCAAGTATTCGAATAGGTAAAACAAAATTGTTCTTGTATTTAATAATCTAAATGAAGGACAATATGTCACACTTTGCCATCCATATGGGCGATATTGTCTTTCTTTGAAGACAAAAAGAAAGTCTGTATGTTCTTAGAAGCGAAATAATGATGACTTTTGCTGCACCGCATTCACTAATAAATGAAAGATGCATTTAATATTACTCAAAGCGTGTTTCTCTTTTACTGAAAAGGTATGATATTTATAGTAACGTGAATACTAAGAGCAATGAACTTTCACAATAAATTTATACAATATATTATTAACTGGAATTGGATATATTCTCAGAATTTGCATGTCATTCCGTTATCGAAGTGATATACACTATATGTTAGTCATAGCTTTCATGGATATTTCACATTTATAAAGGTCGTTCGATATTTCTCATTCATTGGGTTATTCGCAGGAGAATTGTAATGGAAATACATTTCCATGGATGTTGCTTCGTCAGATACTGTATAATTGCTAGTGCATCGCTTTGCTACGCCTTCCACTTGGCTCTAAATCCCGACAGTTCGATGTTAAATCAAATTAGGTTCTAATTTTAAATTTTATCTTCGAGATTGGAAAATGTAATATTATCTTTCGTCATGACTTCGTAGTTTCAGTTCCAAGAAAATCATCATTTTCATGGTATAGGCCTCATGGCCTGTTCCGGCTCAATACTCCATCGCTTTCTTGGTCTGCCAGAGTCCCGTCTTCCTCGTGGTTTATAATTCCATGCCAACTTCGGAAACCTTCCATAATCCATTCTCTGTAAATGGTAGATCCATCTTTTCTTATAATCACAGACTTGCTGAATTATAGATTTAATTTCTAATTCCTCCCTTATGCTTTCATTTCTTATATGCTCTAGTCTTGTACAGCCCTTGACTGCTCTTAGAAATTTCATTTCTGATGACTGTATATTATTAATTTCTTTCTGTCTTAGGACCCAAGAAAACATAATTGTAAACTTATCACTTATGTCTTTTACGAATTGCAATATGTTTCAAAATTATGGCAACAATTTCATATGATTGTTATGAAATAGGTCTAGGTACTGATGACACAATAACTTGGTGCATATAATTTGTTTAAGAAACTCAATGTTTTTATTGGTACGTAATAAACGCTCAATGTCAGAACTACTTGTTACACGGCATACATCAATACTAAAGTCAATTTCTCCAACTTATCTTTGTTTATGGATGCAGTCGCAGCAATGATCCGATGTCTTACTTTTTCAAGATCCTGGGATAGAGGTGGCAAATAATCCTATCCTTCCCCAAAGACTCCCAAAGAAAGAAGTCACATGGTGTCAAATCCGGTGATCTGGGAGACCGAGGACGACAGCCAAAATCAGCGGAGTTAACACTTCCAATCCAGTGATGTGATAGATGGCTACTGTGGAAACTTAGAACTTCCAATATGAGAATGAGGCGGAGCGCCAACTTGTTGGAAAAGTAAATTTTTCACGTCATCCATTTGCGTAAAAAATACACATGATCGGCTTCCATAATGATTACAAATATGTAAAGATTACTCTATCCGTCTGCGTCCAGCCTTTCTTCTTTCGATTTATCAGAATTTCTGGTATTATATATAAGTAGAGTTAATTGATTGGGATTGTAAGTACCTAAGTGAAATATAAAATGTTAACTTCATAAACATATCAAACATCATTTAAAGCTCATATCTCAAAATGTTATATTCGAAATTTGCTTCGATGACTTGATATTTAAATTCTTTTCTTGCATAATAACCCTAGATTAAATAATAGAAACATTATGTCAATATAGAAGTGCAGAAAATGAATATTAATACATGGGAAGTGAAAGGACTTCTTTTTGGCGCTAGGGGAACTTCATTTAAGTTAATCAAAACCATTATCCTCTCTCTTAAATTTTCTAATGAGGGCATTAACAAAATTTGTCTAATGATATTGGGAGATGCATTGTCCATTTTATAACACTACGTAATATTATTTACTTCATTTCATTACTCTTCATTGTACTTTCATCTCATGCTTCTCCGAAATCAAACGTACTTTATTTCGAAATTTATCATTGTTTTGTATTCTCTCCGAATCATATTGCATTTTATTTTTAAGTTAACATCTGCTTTGTATTCTGGATCCTAGTGGTCAGCCGTGGATGTCGGCCAGGTGTCCAAATTGTGGAATTAGTAGCTAAGTATCTGTTTAAGTTTAACACATTACTATTATCCACTTAATCCAAGTAAGACTCAAGCTATAATTATTGGCCATAAGCGTTTAGTTAACTCCCTTAATAACAGTAATCTTTCAGTTGTTACCGTTACTAACACGCTAATCCCTTATTCATCTGTCGTAAAAAATCTTGGCTTCTTTTTCGATAATAATCTAAATTGGAATTTTCAAGTTAAAGAAACGATAAAAAAAAATCTGTTCCTCCATTCACTGTTTGAGTAGCTTAAGAAACTTCTTGCCCCAGCAACTAAAACGTACCCTAGTACAAACCCTAGTAATGCCGCATTTCGATTATTGTGACGTTTTGTCATGTGACCTAAGTTCTGAACTGTCAGTCAAGTTACAGCGAGTTCAGAATATGTGCGTCAGATACGTATGCAACATCCGACGATATGATCACATATCACCGTCCTTCGCAAGTCTTTCGTGGCTCCGACTTAAAGAACGTAGAACTTTACACTCCTTGTCATTGCTCTTTCGAATTCTGCACACTTCAACACCAAATTACCTTTCGTCTCGTTTCTCTTATCTATACTCTAACCACGACGTAAATACCAGATCACTTATCTGTGGCGCGTTGAGTATACCTCTTCATAGAACATCTCGTTATTCATCATCTTTTACAGTATCCACCTCGCGACAATGGAATTCCCTGTCACAAAGTATTAGGGGCTGCAAGGCAATAAACACTTTTAAAAACAGATAACCTTCTTAGCATTTCACTCCAATCATACTGACTTAAACTATCACTGACTACATTGTTACTCCTTCCTTTAGACATGCATCCTGATAGTGATGTATTTTCAAAATTGTCTCGTAATAATCTCTTTCTATTATCTAACATTATTTGAAACATATTAACATTCTATGTATTTTAGCTTAATTCTGCTACACAGTTTGTATTTCAGTGTTTAATTAATAGTTCATAGTATTTTGTTGTTTAATTCGTAAATAACTCTTGTATACATGTAGCTCTTATCTAAATCAAATTGTTGAATTCTTTGTAAGTTGATACATATGTATGTATACTTTTTGCTGGTTGAGTGGAAGAGAAGGCCTTACGGCCTTAACTCTGCCAGCTGAAAAAAATTATTATTATCATTATTATTATTATTACTATTATTATTATTATTATTTTTATTATTATTACAAATACAGTATAGTACTAATACATCTACATTTGCTAATTTAATATCATTTATTTCCCTAACTAATTTATATAATAATAATAATAATAATAATAATAATAATAATAATAATAATAATAATAATAATAAATATAGTGAATCCTTATATATGAAACTATTCATTTTAACATTTTCTTTTCTATATTCGATCTACTTAAAAATTATTTCGTTAAATTAATTATATACTTTTCATAGCTTCAAATTGGGTCCGAATACATAACATCTATGATCCCATTTCAGTTAGAGCTTTGACCTTCTCTTCCCATCTAATTTTAACTCTAAAAAGAAATTTTCCTGATTTATGAAATTTTCTATGTATGTGATCACAACGTGGCAGAAAATGTACAATATAAAAGAAACACAAGTCCTTGGACAAATTTCTTGAGTTTATAACAAATTTAATAAATCATCCATTTTGTTACATTTCAGAAGTTTTGCACAATTTTCATTTATGTCCTGCAGGCTATATTAAGGTGTTACTTCTTCCAAGTTCCATTTACTTCAATTGTAAAACACTTTGTTGCCTCTGGTGGCGTTAAATTAATTTAGGAATCTCCGTTCTCATGATGGAAATTGCTGTCTTCTCGTTTCTGTTTAACTTACTGTTAATGGGATTTCCTGGTTTATTTTTAATACTGGCCGTGTTTGCGCGCGACGTTCCAGTTTTTAGAAATTTTTTTTTTCTACTATACAATTATCATTTAATGTTTAAACTCTCTCGATTTTATTTGAATAACTTACATCTTTCTATGGCTAAATCACCCATTAATTGATTTCCAGAGGTTGCGATGTATGATGTTATCCAATGAAAATAATTGTAAATTGTACTAGTTTTTTATATGTATAATATTTTTATTATAATTATAATTGTAGTTGTATTCTTAATATTGTAGTCTTAATCCCCTGGTACGGTAGAGGGGAAGAGAAGCCTGATGGCCTTATGTCTACAAGATTAAATAAATAGATAGATAGATAGATAGATAGATAGATAGATAGATAGATAGATAGATAGATAGATAGATAGATAGATAGATAGATAGATAGATAGATAGATAGATAGATAGATAGATAGATAGATAGATAGATAGATAGATAGATAGATAGATAGATAGATAGATAGATAGATAGATAGATAGATAGATAGATAGATAGATAGATAGATAGATAGATAGATAGATAGATAGATAGATAGATAGATAGATAGATAGATAGATAGATAGATAGATAGATAGATAGATAGATAGATAGATAGATAGATAGATAGATAGATAGATAGATAGATAGATAGATAGATAGATAGATAGATAGATAGATAGATAGATAGATAGATAGATAGATAGATAGATAGATAGATAAAGTAAATAAATAAGTAAATATGTAAATAAGTAAATAAATAAATAAATAAATAAGTAAATATGTAAATAAATGAATAAATAAATAAGTGAATAAATAAGTAAATAAATAAATAAGTAAATAAATAAATACATTAATAAATTAATAACATTAATAAATAAAACTATTACAGTATGTTTAAATTTCTTTTACTGGGGAGAAATATAAACATCAACTTCACTTCACGTTTATGCATGGGCTTCTTTCGTTTTCACAGCATATCTTCCCATTATTTTACTACTCTGAGTATCCTATTGAATCATAATGGTATGGTATCTTTGGATATTAGGTCACTCATTTACTCTAAATATTTAAGCCGGCCCTTAAGTTATTATTCCATTCCGTTTATGTTTTCACTTTTAAGACTACACCAAGGTCAAATTTCAATTCTGAACTAGAGAATTGAAAATTTGCACAGTTATCATACTGCATACAAAATAATAGTCCCCATACAAAGTTTTATATAATTTGGTTAATAAAATATGTTTGTTAATGGAATTAAATAACATTTTGAAAAACCGCTACTCTTCCCTAAATTTCAAAATTCTTGTCTGAAATTTTGTCTATACACATATCAGACACTCAGAAGCAAATTTTACTGTTAAGGTTTCCATTTTATTCATTTAAAAATAAGAAATATTTAATGTAGTCGAGTATAAAAATTGAACCATTTGCAGTTTTCTACCCAAGAGCAGGTCTTTGACTGAAAGCCCAGCATTCTCCGGTATTTCCCAATTTTCGCCTGCCTCATAGTATCCGCATACAATCCATGTCTAATACAATACTGGTGTCAGTAACTGGAATTAAAACGTAGTTCATCACATGAAGCTAAAAGAAAATAAAACTTCTCATCAAAAATCTGAAATATAATTTATAACAATCAATATCAGTGAAATGAGTCATAGTGCCAGTACAGTGAGTGAGATGAGAGTAAAGTGAAAGATTATTATGAGTACGTATGTAGATTGTAATGTAAAATTAGGTTCACTTATTAATTAGATTATTATATGTAGTATTATTATTATTAATTGTAATTATTATATATAATTGTATTGTGTATTCTAATTATATTGTGTATCTAATTGTATTGTGTTTGTATAATTTTATTGTGTATTGTATAATTGCATTGTGTATTGAATAATTGTATTGTGTATTGTAATTTATATTGTGTATACCACTGCCACCGGGTGCTTGCCTACTTGCAGTGTAAATAAATACACTCATACAATTCCGATCTTTGTGCTTCGTTTTTCATATCTTAATTTGGCTATCAAAAACCAATTGCTTCATAATTAAATTCTCAAGGGTATACTAAGTATAAAAGTGTTAAATTTAATCCTACTTTATTGTCTTCATACGGAGGTTTGTTTCCGATCACTGGAAACGAATTTTGGATGACGTCATATGCGTCAGGAGTCACACGACAGCTGAACTGTGGTGAGAGGTGACAGACCAATAATGAGTGATTTCATAGTCAGAGTGCACGGTGTCTCACAGCAGCAATCCCGAAGAAAATCGAGCCTTTTTGAGAGGGGTACATTGCGATCCTTTTCAATGGCAAGTACAATTTCGTGAAAATAAAAGAAGCCGGCATAAAACGTGGTTTCGTTATTTCTAAGAAAGGCATCTTCTGTGTACCTAATAAGACTGTAAGCATTTATCTTGTATTTATATTTGAATTTATTTATTTATTTATTTATTTATTTATTTATTTATTTATTTATTTCATTAGGTTATTTTACGACGCTGTATTAACATCTCAGGTTATTTAGCGTCTAAATGAAATGAAGTTGATAATGCCGGTGAAATGAGTCCGGGGTCCAGCACCGAAAGTTACCAAGCATTCGCTCGTATTGGGTTGAAGGGAAACTCCGGAAGAAACCTCAACCAGGTAAATTGTCCCGACCGGGATTCGAAGCCTGGCCACCTGGTTTCGCGGCCAGACGCGCTGACCGTTACTCCACAGGTGTGGACTTATATTTGTATCTAATTATTTTTTCACCTCTTTTTTTCATGACATCTTCTGTGTACCTAATAAAACTGTAAACTTTTATCCAGTGGTGTATACTGGTTTAAGGGCCTGGGCTACCACTGACCATATTATTACACAAAATATATTTTAAAGTCCCTATAATAAAATTCCTTACCTATTTATATATGAATTCCAGATGTCTTGATTGGGACGAAAATACTTTGATGACTTCGTCATTGAAATTACAGTTGGGCCGCTTGCGAAGTTTCTATAGAAATGACTTTTCAATGGACATCAGTTCCAAGTCGGATAAACGTTCTTGTGTATGAGTTGATCTACAGTAGGATTTTATTCTCTTCAACGCAGAAAATGTTCTTTCTACCGACGCTGACGTAGCTGGTATTGTCACAATTAATGTTGCCAATTTAAGGACTTCAGGAATAACTTGGTTCAGCTGGTTTTCATATATGGCAGATAATATTTCATGGATAGGTTTGTTCGAAAAATCAAAGACTTCTGCTGAATATATTACACTTAATTCATTTTTCAAGCGTACTTGATCAAAGTGACTGTTATAGGACTGAAATAATTTGTTTAGTGCCTCATTCGGGAAGTTTTCTCTATAAGCAGAAAATTTTTGAGAATCTAGAAGATATGTGAATTGAAGCTTTCCATAATTAGAAAAACTGTCAGTAATTTTCATGTGCATACGATCTAGTATGCTGTAGTACAACTGCCTGTATTTCAATTCATCATCTCCTTTTCTTCGCTTTAATGGTGGTTCAATTGTATTGGCTGAAGAATTTTCATTTTCCATATTACTCCATATGGACGGAAACCCACTACGTCTGAACTCGGATATAGTATTTTTTAACTCTGATACCTCTTGCAAGCAGTATGCTATGTCTAGACGTTTTGTCTGAAGAATATTGTAGAGCACATCTGTATGTGCGAACACTCTAGCATAGGCTTCAAGAAGAAATATATTCAGAAACTGTGTGAAAAAATTCAAATATCCTTGAGCCTGCACAATTACATCATCATCCCAGTTTTCTTCAGAGTCATTACAAATGATATTTTCAAAGAAAGCAGTCAGTTGTTCTCTGTATTCCTTTACTGTATTTACAAGCCGAGATGTAAAATTACATCTAGTTGGTGCTACTTTTGGGAGTTTCTTTTTCATAAATTCTTGAGTTTTTCTGACCTTTTAGGAGATGATGAGAAAAATGCAGCTAAACCCGACAGTTTAAAAAAAAATGCGATATTCTGGAATGGATGAAGTAGTTTGTTGCAAAACTAAATTGAGAACATGGCTGTAACAATGGACAAATAGTGCTTGAGGATACTTTCCTTGAACTTTTGTTTTTAAGCCATTAATATTTCCCGCCATAACTGAAGCACCATCGTATGTCTGTGCAATTAACTTATTGCCGACATTGTATTCTGCTATAACACTTTCCACATGCTGAAACCAAGCAGCAGCAGTTTTGCCCGAACTGACATTTGTGAATCCTATAAACCGTTCTTGAACATTGGCAGTACTGTCGACGTATCTTAAAACAGTGGACAATTGACTCTGATTAGAGAAGTCACTTGTTTCATCAACAACAATGGCCGCAAAAGGTGCTTCTTCTATTTCAGATTTTATGTTCTTTATCATAACCCCACTTATAGTAAATATTAAGTCATTATGAATTGGGGGAGAAGTACCACGAAATACTGTTGAACTCTCAAGATGATTGGCCAGTAAATGGTCAAATTCACTTAAGGAACTTGAATATTGAATATAATTTCCTCTAATGTCTGATTCCACAATCTCATTATGATCCCGAAAGGCCAATTCTTGTTTTCCTAGAAAGCAGACTGCGTTAATAAGACGCAGTAAAATCTCCCGATTTTTTTTTCCACAGGAGCATTGTGTTGGTTGATATGTAGAGCTTTTTGCTTCTCTAGCTGTAAATCAATTCTTGCCTTCCCAAAGTTTGCAAAGTTCATGCTACTACAAATATGAGCTTTTGATTTGTCTTGTTTTAGGACTGCCGTTCGAAGGGAGTTGATATTAGAAAACCCTCTTTTGACCACACATTAGTTTCGCGGCTAAATAACAAACATGGCCAGCAAAATAGTTTAGACAGTTTAGAACTACCACACAACCAATTCCACTTACCATATGATGTTGAAGCGAAATGGCGTGTGTACTCACGCTGTTTTTCTTTCACGTCCATGGAAAAATTTAACTCAGGAGTTGGTCTTTTCATTTTCACAATTTCAACTTCCTCGTTGTATGTACGACGGTTAAAAGGCACTTTTAATAAACCTTCTATTACACAGTCATTTTCAACACAAACCTCTCCAGAAACTTGTTCTGCCATATTTTTCACAATATCACTTAATTGGGAAATTAAAAACTTAATAATTCACAATTAATATAACTCTTAGACACTCGAACAAATCACAAATTTAAAATACTGCACTGCAAGAACACAATCAGCTTCATGAGCTAGCGTACTAAGCGTATTGTTGCTTCGCACCTGCGAAGAAACCGATCACGAGAGCGGCAACTCACCCGGCCTACACTGCATGATGGAAGCAGAAGGGAGGGGGGGGGGATGGGCAGTTGTGCGACAGGACAGCGTGAGCGGAACGGTCACAGGCTACCCCTCGTAGCAGCGGTTTCTCCAGTGATGCCGCCTTGACAACTTGTTTCTTTTCGAGAGCAGAGAGCGCATATAAATCTAACAATTACTTTAATTTTAATTACTTTGGTGAAACTAATACGGTAATACAAAATTATTACATTATGTTATATTATAAACTTTTTCTTTTGTAATTTCCTTGGGCTACCGCCGGTAGCCCCGGTAGTCCGCAAAATACGCCCCTGCTTTTATCTTGTATTTATATTTGTATCTAATTATTTTGTCACCTCTTTTTTCATGACATCTTCTGTGTACCTAATGAAACTGTAAACTTTTATCTTGTATTTATATTTGTATCTAATTATTTTTTCACCTCTTTTTTTCATGACATCTTCTGTGTACCTAATAAAACTGTAAACTTTTATCTTGTATTTATATTTGTATCTAATTATTTTTTCACCTCTTTTTTTAAGACATCTTCTGTGTACCTAATAAAACTGTAAACTTTCATCTTGCATTTACATTTGTATCTAATTATTTTTTCACCTCTTTTTTTCATGACATCTTCTGTGTACCTAATAAAACTGTAAACTTTTATCTTGCATTTATATTTGTATCTAATTATTTTTTCACCTCTTTTTTTCATGACATATTCTGTGTACCTAATAAAACTGTAAACTTTTATCTTGCATTTACATTTGTATCTAATTATTTTTCCACCCCTTTTTTTCATGACATCTTCTGTGTACCTAATAAAACTGTAAACTTTTATCTTGTATTTATATTTGTATCTAATTATTTTTGCACCTCTTTTTTTCATGACATCTTCTGTGTACCTAATAAAACTGTAAACTTTTATCTTGCATTTACATTTGTATCTAATTATTTTTTCACCTCTTTTTTTCATGACATCTTCTGTGTACCTAATAAAACTGTAAACTTTTATCTTGCATTTACATTTGTATCTAATTATTTTTTCACCTCTTTTTTTCATGACATCTTCTGTGTACCTAATAAAACTGTAAACTTTTATCTTGCATTTACATTTGTACCTAATTATTTTTTCACCTCTTTTTTTCATGACATCTTCTGTGTACCTAATAAAACTGTAAACTTTTATCTTGCATTTACATTTGTATCTAATTATTTTTTCACCTCTTTTTTTCATGACATCTTCTGTGTACCTAATAAAACTGTAAACTTTTATCTTGCATTTACATTTGTATCTAATTATTTTTTCACCTCTTTTTTTCATGACATCTTCTGTGTACCTAATAAAACTGTAAACTTTTATATTGCATTTAAATTTGTAACTAATTATTTGTTCACCTCTTTTTTTCATGACATCTTATGTGTACCTAATAAAATTGTAAACTTTTATCTTGCATTTGTATTTGTATCTAACTATTTTTTCACCTCTTTTTTCATGACATCTTCTGTGTACCTAATAAAACTGTAAACTTTTATCTTGCATTTATATTTGTATCTAATTATTTTTTCACCTCTTTTTTTCATGACATCTTCTGTGTACCTAATAAAACTGTAAACTTTTATCTTGTATTTATATTTTTATCTAATTATTTTTTCACCTCTTTTTTTCATGACATCTTCTGTGTACCTAATAAAACTGTAAACTTTTATCTTGTATTTATATTTGTTTCTAATTATTTTTTCACCTCTTTTTTCATGACATCTTCTGTGTACCTAATAAAACTGTAAACTTTTATCTTGTATTTATATTTGTATGTAATTATTTTTTCACCTCTTTTTTTCATGACATCTTCTGTGTACCTAATAAAACTATAAACTTTTATCTTGTATTTATATTTGTATCTAATTATTTTTTCACCTCTTTTTGCATGACATAAGTGATTATAATTTTGTACTTTCTATTGTAATTGGCGCTCTGTTCTGTTATAAAGTAAATAAATAAAACTATCTAAATTTGTAGTACTCTAGAAACGAATTTGTTTCTTCAGGTCTGACTGCTTTCCTATCAAGTCGGTAGGATAAAATTGAACATACATTAATTTTTAAGATCTCTACATTTATGGAGTACGGCTCAAACTATTTTTCTACGAGATCCATTTAAAGAACGTACTATTGTCCTCGACAAGGGAACCATATCTATGCATTTGCATGCTTTATGTGATGTCACAGGATAGCATCATTATCCCAACTGTTTTTGAAATTAAAAGTCACTCTTATGGAAGAAATTCTGAACAGAGCCTGGGATTTCAATTTCCATTTCTGGATTCGTTTTTCCATCTGGCGTAGATGCATAATAATTGTGATGCATTACAGCATGCTCCATCTTGATAACTACTCATATTATGCTTATAGATTTCAGTTCGCTTAATAGAGTTATAGCTGTTGGTATACATATCGACCGACTCGCACAGAAGCTTTCATTCGTACATGTGATGTTGTTCTTTCAATCCCATCTCTCTACACAATATGTCTTTGTACACACTCTATTCCCCTACGTTTTATCGCATATGTACAGGCTTTTCCTCCCCGTCTTCCCCCTCACTATTCCAACAACACCCTTAGGTGCTCTTGACGCCTGAACCGTTCTACTGCTTGGCAGGTAATCGATGAGGGGATCAAACGGACGTGAAATAGAAGAGTTGGAATGAAGTCGGGATAGGATGGAACCCTCTGGCTTCAAAGGCATCGAAAGTAGTGATTTCCGGACATAGGGATTGGCTTCTATAGATTGCGATGGCGATGTGCCTGCCAAAGTCATCCTCTATTTAGTGTGGCCTTGCGAGAAGAACCGGATGTATAATTATCCCAAAGAGAATTTTGTTCCCTAAAGTGAGCCTTAGGGCCGAATTCATAGGCAGCACTTGTAAACAGAACCAAGCGTTTGGTCACAACCAGAGCATAGCTCAACAGCACGCTGCAGGGTTGGTATATTCATTTTATGATTAATATAGTGAAGTATGGGAATATCTTGATTTCGTTTATACTAAGACCAGCAACATACTGCATCGGACATTCCGCCTTGGACAGAGCGGTTTTGTGTTGGACCGTTCGATGTAACGGTGATTACTTGCATTCTTATGAGGCTGCAGCATATTGCATCGTAGGGTAAAGGTTGGTGATATTGTGATACTAATAATATTATTATAATAGTTCTTTTTGAGAATTTTTTACAATTTTACTGAGCGAGAGGAAGATCGGTGTTTTGCATCAACGTATTAAGGGAATGTTCATGAACAAGTTTCTGCACAAAACCAGTCCTTCTCTCGCTCAGTAAAATTGTAAAAAATTCTCAAAAAAGAACTATCATAATCTTGTTAGTATCACAATATTACCAACCTTTACCCTATATTCATGCTGCATCGAATATTCTGTCTCGGAAAGGACGGTTTTGTGTTGGACCGTTCGATGTGACGGTGATTGCTTGCATTCTTATGAGGCTGCAGCATACTGCATCGGATATTCATGCTGCATCGGATATTCTATCTCGGAAAGGACGGTTTTGTTTCGGGACCGTTCGATGTGACTGTGATTACACGCATTCTTATGATACTACAGCATACTGCATCGGATATTCTGTCTCGGACAGGACGGTTTTGTGTCGGACCGTTTGATGTGACGGTGATTACACGCATTCTCATGAGACTGTAGCATACTGCATCGGACATTCTGTCTCAGACAGGTCTGTTTTGTGTCGGACCGTTCGATGTGACGGTGTTTACACGCATTCTTATGAGGCTGCAGCATAATGCACTGAACACCGATAATTTTAAATACGGAGTTGAGGGGTTAAGGACTACCAATAAAAATGAAGCTCTTTGTATGTTTTCTTTTATAATATGAGAACACATTTTTAGTTTTATTTCCTTTGTATGTAACAGCATGTAAAGGAAAAACTATACACCTAAAAGTCATATTTCATACCATAAAGTATTGCACGATAATCCATTATAACGTAAAAATTACACAAATTATGACTGCAAAGTTTGTGGATCTGCAGTTTCAATATCATCAGCTTCATCATGATTTTTCCATTAGTTCACGTAAAAAACCCCTTATATTCTTTGTTGGAGATATATAGTCGAATTAAAAAAGACACGAGATTACAATTGTTTCGAGCATTACAACGAAAATCTCTAATCAAAATTTCAGATATATATATCCCTGCAAAGAAACATACAAAATCTAAAGATATCATCAAACAGGAGAAGGAAACAAATTAAAATACGTTCTATCAATATGAAGCTTGAACTTACCAGTCACTTAACCGATAAAGTTTGTGATAATAATGGTTCGTTCGTAAAGAATATGTCCCATCCCAATTACCATATTTCATAGTGAATGTCGTAGAAACTTCTTAGACGTTTTCGTTACTTTTTTCAAGTTCGCAATTTGCAGAGATTTAGTTCCAACTTTGAATGTAAAACTTTTAATAGGTACTAGCTTCTGTAGAAGATATAAATTTATACGTTATTGGCCAATTAGGTTTCCTACTTCACTCGAAAGATCAAATTGCTTATTAAAATTCTTCCTCGATGTAGTAGTTTAAAACATCGATTGGCAAGAGAGATACAGGTACTGAACTCTTCTACATCTACATAATCCAAGATTAGCCTTGTCGCAGTTCAAAGACCCAGATAATGATTTATCTTAGGGACCAGAGTCAGATCTCCAGTTGGTTATTGAGGGACTAGTGATGGACAAAGAAGATTACCTCAGAATACTTCGATTATTATTATTATTATTCTGTAGGACCAAATATTAATCTTTACGTAGGTTCAGAATACTTCGTCTACAGTTCCTTCTCACTTAACTGTTTAAATATTGATTTAGTCTTTATATAGCCCAAAGGGTCCTGCGATTAGAGTGTTTACAGCGCACAAATTTTATTTTTTTTTCCCTCGCGGAAGTAGACTACAAACGGTAGTGGACAGCATATGTGCCCACATGCGAGCGTGGAAAGATAAAATGTATGCATTATAATATTCGGTCATAATTCCTAGAAAGTGCAATAAATAAATTGTAGAGTTAGAAAATGGTGTTCTCTGTCACCATCACTTTTAGCCTATATTTTGACTTTCTCAAGAAACATTGGGAGAGAAAATTTAGGCCCAAATTCTAAACAAGGAAATCACACAGCTTTTTTGGCGTGTGTTCTGGAGTACTGTATACAGTTTGTGAGCAGGTTGCTAGTGTAGTTGTCAGTTGTCACACTGACTATGGTAAAGATAAACGCTCGCACTTAACGTTCCCATTACTTATTTTACACACCAAACACGGTGACGCGGACTTTTTGTATTTGTATTTATGAGAAAGATGGTACAAGCGACCATGCACCGCGACCTAAGGTCTATTACGCTAATCCATACTTAATCCTTCATCAGACCTGTGGTTATGATGGTTTTCAGGGGAATCTGAGAAAGCACATTTTAAAGTGTTAACAGAGATATTTGATCTTATTGCAGAATAATTCTCACATTCACACAAAATGTGAGTTGAGGATTCATCTGCCAATTAACAACCTCTACATGTGGAGTTGTTACTGACGCCTGGAAGACGAAGATGTTCCTTCATTGATGAAATCACACTAAAAACATTTTCAGAATCTAGTGGTTGAAATAGAGTCATTAAATAACCGACTAAAACATCAGGATCAGTTTACTTAATGCGAAAATTCTACAATTCATGCTTTTTGTAGGCCTACTCGGTATATTGCACCTCTCCTCTTGAAGTCGGAGCAGGAAATATATCAAGTGATTTTTATTTCGCGATAAAATTAAGGAGTTTAGACTGAAGTTCTGTAAGTTATTAAAAGTTTTCTATACAAAAAATTTACAGGATTTACGCCACTTAGTATTAAATTTCATCTCTAAAGTTTATGAGGCCGTTAATTTGAAATAATGTTGAAAGTTTGCTGTTGAAGGTGAAATAATACAGCACCTTATCCACGAAAAAAGATATTGCTCTGCACTGCAAGTAATCCATGTTCCCAAAAAATTATATCGTGAAAGCCCCAGAGAGTGTTTTCTGTACAAAGAAATCTCATGACAGAAATTTTCAATTGTATTTCATTAATGTTCAAGCCCAACTTAGTATTGTTACTAAGCAACATCTATATTCAGCCTACAAATTGATAAAATGTGTAACACTTTCGTAAATGACGAAGTTCCCAAAAATGATTATAGGGGCAGCACCGTCGCTTTCATTATTGCATCAGCCATAGATGGCAGAGTCTAAATTTAATATGTATGAAACGAAAGATGACGTAATAAGCTGGTAAGAAAATAGCCGTGAAAGTGCAAGTCAGACGAATCCGTTTCTACAAGGGAGGTAACGTTCATTATTTTAGTAAATATATTAAACAAATAAGGAATCTTTTATAAAACATCTGAAGGGAAATATCCAGATTAAAAAGTTAGATCTCCTGATTCACTGAAGATTCACAGAAGGCAAGAACGGCATTATTTCTAGGCAGCCAAATCTTACAAAAGTTTGAATGTCGGAAAATATGTCACCACTGAATAATAGCAAAAAACCTTAAATAAAAAAAATTATAGAACCATTTTCTACTCGTACTGATATAATGTAATGATTTCCCTAATACACACTGCACATACTTACTTACTTACTTACTTACTTAATTACTGGCTTTTAAGGAACCCGGAGGTTCATTGCCGCCCTCACATAAGCCCGCCATTGGTCCCTATCCTGAGCAAGATTAATCCAGTCTCTATCATCCTCCCTCAAATCCATTTTAATATTACCTTCCCATCTACGTCTCGGCCTCTCCAAAGGCCTTTTTCCCTCCGGCCTCCCAACTAACACTCTATTTGCACATACATGCATTAAATATACATAGTACATGCATATATAACTTACAGTATATGCATACATGCATACATATATTATATACATAAATAAATACATATAGTAAATGCATAAATATATACATATAGTATATAAATAAATATATACATATAGTATATGCATTCATTCATTCGTTTATTATATTCCATAGATCTTACATGAGCAATGAAGCTTTAAGATGTGGAACAAGTCACAATATTACAATTACAATTTTTACAAATTTTTACAATATTTTATAATTTTTACAGTTTACAATTTAGTAATTTTCTACAATTTTTACAATTTTGTGAAATTTTTTACAATATTTTGGCGAGATGTAGTGAGATGAAGTGAGATCCGAGGATTCGCCAAAAGATTACCCGGCATTTGCCTTTTGGTTGCGGAAAACCTCGGAAAAAACCCAATCAGGTAATCAAATGAAAGGGGTAAAATGAAGTGATGCCGAAGACTCGCCATAGACATAAATATATACTGTACCTACAGTATATGCAAAAATATATACATACAGTACATGCATACATAATATATACATACATACATATATATGCATACATACATACACATAAGTGCATACATACGTACGTACATACATACATACATACATACATACATACATACATACATACATACATACATACAATAGTTCTATATCGTTTTAGGTTGGTTATTTAACCACGCTGTCGTGGTACTGGTAACAGCGAGACGGTATTTGGGGAATGAGGTCGAGAATACGCCATGAGGTTATATGACATTCGCGTTACGTTTGAGAAAAACCTCTGAAAAAAGCCAACCATGTTGACAACCGAAGCGGGAATTGAACCCACTCTAGAGTGCAATACATTCATACAGTACATACCATTTTATTACAAAAATGTTCCCTTTTAAGAGGTGGTCATGTTATAGCCCTAACCTAATTAGATAAAAATGAAGAAAAATAAGACTAGACTTCGAGTAACGATAGATTCTTTTAAAGCTTTTCGGTGTTCATAATTGTAATCTCAACAAACACTAATAATTACCTGCACTTGAACAGTCGTAAGAACCGATAAATGCTCTCATTTTGTTCTTACATTTTACTCAAGATATTTACATGTAATTTAAATTTGACACACTAACATGATTTACATTCAATATAGCGGGGAAGTTTGGATGATTTGAATATGCTGTACTCTGCCCTGCAGAATGTGTCCAGTTAACAGAGCCAGAGGTGTATTGGCCTGTGGTCACAGTCCAGCGAGCATACCTTTCAAATAAATTCTATATTTGCTATAATAGGAATACTGTGTTATGGCTAATTGAGGGCGACCATTAATTTAACATTGCTTTCATCCCAGAGGGAAAAACTATTCTCCAAAACAACTGATAGTAGCCCGAGGCCATGACACTTAATTACAAATAAATGTATCACTGTTTAACTTATCACGTTTATACATTTATAAAATATAAAAGCTTCATGTGTGTTTTCATTAATTCCTTTCCTCTTTCAAATCATCGAAAGTTAACTACAGAGTCGGAATATCATTGGGAAAGTATCAATTTTGAATAAATCTACGTACAGCCTATCACAGCCGTTAAACAACAATGTTTTAAAATATACTAATTGCTGTACCTTTCCTTTTATTCTGGTTCTTTCAGAATTTCCTAGTCTGTCCAACTTTGGTTTGCTTTCAAAATCCAATATAATTCTTCGTTTAATGAACGGTCTTCCCAATAGTATTCTTGCTGGTGGTGATATACAGAATCATTCGCGACTAATAACCCGCACTTTAGGAATCAATTCCACAGACCATCTTGAATATAAAATTTTATATAAACATGGATCCGATTATTATTAGTTTGAAAGTTATTCGTAAAAATCCAAACGTCATACTGTGAATCAGGCTTTACAGTTGTTTGCACCGTAATACGAACATTGGAACGTAAACTAAACGGAGGATTTTGCTGTGACATGAAGTACGAGGGTGAAGGGGAAGATAGGTTAGTGATTATCAGCTGTGCTTATCAGGGACAATCGTACTGAGGTACGCAACGTTAAGCGCCATTCAAATCCGTGCGGCAAAGTGCATTGTAGTGGGAGGAGGGATATTTGAAAACCTGCTTCCAAACAGAGGTATGTTTATTTTGTGATTAATACAATATTTTGAATGAATGTTTCTGTATATTTTTTTCGAATAATAATTCTTAGTTTTGCTCAAAACCACTGCTACTTTCGTAGGATTCAATTAACTGTAAATTCTTAACGCTCGACAATCAGGCCCATGTTCATATGACATCGTATGCTCAAAATGGCCTATAGAACTGATTCCTAAACCGCGGATCATTAGTCGTGAATCACTCTGTATATGATACAGATGAATACTACACCATTTTCAAATATATTTCAATGATATAATTGAGAAATTTAAATACGTATTAACTGGTGTTAAATAAACCGAAATTATCTCATGAAATCAATATTATTTGCAAATTAAGAAGTAGTTATATAGAATAGCGAAAACGGTAAGCCTATTAAATTAGAAGCATATAAACTAAATAAAGTAATAGAGAAAAATATAGAATGAAAATTGTAGTCAACAAATAAAACTAACAATAATTTCTAGGGCCGTATTCATAGACATTTTTAGCGCGGGCTTCCGGTGGATCATCAGTGAACTAACGTTTTTCGTATTGATAAACCAGTGTTATCGATATGATACAGTATATGAATCCCGTACAAGTAACCAGTCGATAGTCGGGGCTAGTTTAGCACATTCGTAGCGCGGACTAGCGAAATGTCTATGAATGGCACCCTTAAAGGACAAGGTCTAAGAAAGAATAAAATAGTAATAAACGATGAAATTATTGGACAAACTAGCTAATTTAGGATGCATGTTGTTTGTTAGTCAACTGTACGAAGACAGGTTAGACAGGTTTGAACTTTACAAGTGACACCAATAAGGAATCACTCAAGAGATAACTAAGCCAAGAGATAATGTGGTAGGGGATACTTAGTATTTCATGGTAATTAAAAAAATATTCACAGTAAAATTTCAATATTTTTAAGAATAATGAAAATTAATATTGATTTATTTAAACCCACAGAATATTCAAACAAGTTTCGAATAAAAATGTATAGGCCATATAAAACTTTATCCTTCCAAAATTAATATGTAGTACGGTAACAAAGTGTGGTCAATAAAAAGCAAGGATAAATGAAGAGACAAAACAATTGAAATGAAATTTGTGAGATGAAATATACAACTTATGCTACTTGATTAGGTTATGAGAGAAAGGAAGAAATTGTAAAAGAATTAGAAGTTACCCAACTGTTAGATAAAATCCCTGATCAGATTATAACAAATTGTCCATCCCCATGTTAAAATCGGTAACATGTGGAAAAGAACAACAATCATGATCGCCATCATCGATTGAGAACAATTGCTAATCGGATGCTATTTAAATGAGAGTTATAGAGTGACTTCTTATGCAGTAGCTAGATGGCAGCACAGTGAAAATTATAAAAATTGTTGACGTCAAAGCTATAAGGGTGAACAATCTGTTATATAATTATGTGATCTGGGATAAAATTCAGCAATAAAATTTAATTGGTTTACGCATGTCTAACGGATCCGCAAGAATTTCTATCAACCTTGAGAAATAAGACAAGAAAGACCTCTAAAGCACTATTAGACAATTCAGACCTGAACAAATCAACCAATGGTTCAAATTCATGTAATTATAAGTTAATAGTTAAAGATGATAATAATATTTACTTACAAGTGGCTTTTAAGGAACACACAGGATCATTGTTGCCCACACATAAGCCATCCCTATCCAGAGCAAGATTGATCCAGTCCCTACCATTATATCTATATCCTACCTCCCTTAAATTCATTTTTAATATTATCCTTCCACCAACGTCTTGGCCTCACTATATGTATTTTTCCCTCTTTTCTTCCAACTAACACTCTACATGCATTTCTGGATTCACCCATACGTGCTACAAGCCCTGTTCATCTCAGACGTCTAGATTTAATGTTCTTGAGTACGACTATGATGTCCTTTATCACCTACCCTGTTCAACATACATTTGGAAAATTTAATTAAAAACTGTTTTAAGAATAGTCGGAGGAAGAAGAATGAAATGCATCAGATTTGTTGATGATATGGCGTTGTTAGCAGAAGAAGAGACGATACTAAAGGATATGCTAATGGACATAAATGACAGCTGTGAGCAGTATCGGATGAAGACCACGTTTATCGGAAGAAAAATAAAGGCAAACGTGCGAATACGAAATGAGGCAGTAAGGCAAGTGAACAGCTTCAAATAAGATAAAGATAAAGATAAAAATAGCCTGTTGTCCCATGAAGGGCAAAGGCCACTTTAAATAAGGGAAAGCTCTATTTGCCTAACGTGATGAGGAGCTAGTTCACGTTAGACGTGATATTTAAGTCTAGGAATTTGAATTTCTTTAACAATGGTTCTCTCACTGCCTTTCACAACTTCCTGCCTATGCACAAATGTTCCTCGAGTAGTTTCCACTTTCTTCCGTCTCTTGCCTCTTTGGACTATTGTTGACCTGCCTGTTCTTTGAAGAAGTCTGCCCATCTGCGCCGAGGTCTGCCTTGAAGTCTCCTTCCTATACGGGGGTTCCACATGGTAGCTCTTGGGGTGTATTATAAGCAATAACATGAGCTGTTGCCAGGAAGTCAAAAGAAGGATAGCAAAGGCAAATGAAGCTTTTAATAGAAAAAGGAGGATATTCTGCGGACCTCTGGAAAAAGAACTAAGGTAGAGACTAGTGACATGTGTTGCATTGTATGGGGCAGAAACATGGACATACCGGCGAAGTGAAAAGAAGCACTTGAAATGTGGATATGGAGAAAACTGGGGCGTGTGAAGTGAACAGACAGAATAAGAAATGAAGCTGTGTTGGAAAGAGTGGGTGAAGAAAGAATGACGCTGAATCTGATCAGGAAGAGAAAAAAAGAATTGGTTGGGCCACTGGTTAAGAATAAACTGCATACAAAAGGATGCACTGGAAGGAATGGTGAACGGGAGAAGAGTTCGCTGTAGAAGAAGATATCAGATGATATATGACATTAAGATATAGGCCAGTGTATCATATTCGAAGACTAAGAGAAAAGCAGAAAATAGGAAAGATTGGAGAATGCTGGGTTTGCAGTGAAAGACGTGTCCTTGGGTAGAAAACTGTGAATGAATGAATTATATGACTAATACAATGCATGGATTTCTGCGTTGTGTAACTTTCTCCATTCTTCTGTAACTTCATCCCTCTCAGCCCAAATATGTTCCTAAGCATCTTATTCTCAAACACCCTTAACCTCTGTTCCTCTCTCTAAGCGAGAGTCCAAGTTTCACAACCATACAGAACAACCGAAAATATAACTGTTTTATAAATTCTGACTTTCAGTTTTTTTTAGAGCATACTGGGTGACAGAAGCTTCTCCCATTTTTATTCGGCGTTTAATTTCCTCGCGAGTGTCATTTATTTAGTTACTGTCGCTCCAAGATATCTGAATTCTTCCACCTTTTCAAAGAATATATTCTCAGTTTTGATATTTCCATTTCGTACTATGTTCTGGTCACGAGACATAACTATACTTTGTTTTGTTGGAATTTACTTCCATATCTCCTTCCATGTTTCAAATAGAAGTCCCATTTTTTACCTAATAGTTTGCAGATTTTCTCCTAACATATTCAGGTCATCCGCATAAACAAGCAGCTGATGTAATCCTTTCAATTTCAAACCCTGTCTGTTATCCTGGACGTTGCTACTGGCATATTCTAGAGCAAAATTAAAAAAGTAAAGGTGATAGTGCATCTCTTTGCTTTAGCCCGCAGTGGATTGGAAAAGGGTAAGATAATAATAATAATAATAATAATAATAATAATAATAATAATATAATAATCATTACATGATAACTGAAAGAGCAATCGCATTAATAACTGCTTATGACTAGCTCATCAAACATCTGAGTGTGATGATTTCTGAAATGATGATCCCTCCTTGTTTGTGGAATTTTAAAAGGAATAATTAAGCAACGGAAGAAATAACATTTCTGCGTTGTGAATCTCTCAAGAGTAAAAGACGGATACACCTTGAGATCCACTGTTCCGAAAGAGTGCAAGGTCTTAACAGTATAACAAATACTCAGGAATAACATTGTTAAAAATTCAATGATGCATAAAAAGACGAAGGACGAAGTATATGCCATGAAGAAGTTTAATTAATAATATTAATTTTGTGAAAGACACGGAGAAAGTAAGCTCATAAAAATATCGTCAACATGAACAGGATCAATGGAAGTATCAAGAAAAACTTACTCGATTATAGTCAGAGGCAAAAAGAAATATATCCATGTCTGAGCACATTGCATCTTAAATTAACTAGATTATTCTCAAGTTTGTAATCAGAACAATATAAAAGTTTTTAAGAAATTTCGATTTCTTGAAGTAAAATCTAGCTGAGAGAGGCTAAATTCCTCATTGAGTGCCACAGCTTAACTTCTGCAGGTCCTTTCTAATAATGTGATAACAAGGATGCTATCAAGCCACTCTCGTTTCAACGGATACATACGAGAATGGTAATCTCATTTGTAGGTGATGTGGTAATGATTAATGAGAAAGTTCCTCACATATTGTTGTCTACTTCCCAAATTGGATGACATCAGATTTAAACACTGTCTTAACTCCTCTCTCACTTCAGAGAGTTTGAATGGGATTAAACTAGTCTACTTAAGTGGGTTGCCTAGGGCTCGTGCTACGGAATGCGCGCTGGTTCGAGTCCTCATGGAGGAAGAAATTTTCTCATGAAATTTCGGCCAGTGTATGGGACCGGTGCCCACCCAGCATCGTGATGCACTTGGGGAGCTACGATAGGTAGCGAAATCCGGTTATAACGGTTGGGGGTATCATCGTGCTAACCACACGATACCTCCATTCTGGTTGGATGATAGTCCACCTCTGCTTCGGCATGTGGACGGGAGGCCAGCAGCTAGCTGGTCGGTTTAGGCCCTTCACGGGTTGTAGCGCCACGGTTTATTTTTATTTATATTACTTAAGCGGGTTTCTAGTTATATTTTCAATATCTGTTTAATTTTATTGATGTAGGCTGGTAATAAGCAGAGAAGGAAAATTAATATGTCTAAATTCTAAATAGTTATTTTAGATCAGTTTAAAGAACTGGAAAAATCATGAGTATGATCATTAACGTTAATAATGCGATAATAACATAGCAACAAGATATGTCGATACCAACAAGAATTTAATTATAAACTGTCAGTATAACAAATTCATATTGTGATAACAGAAGTGTAGCGTTAAATAAACTATCAAACTGCTCTTGGTGTCAGCAAAATTTATATTTTTAAGAAGTATTACATACTTTTAAAAGTCTGAATTCCGATGTCAGGAAGCATTAAGAAGATAATAACATAAGAATACTTAGCAAATATATAATTTAAATTGGAAATATACACTACCGTCAAAAGTTTTCGATCAGCTCTGAAAACAAGTATATACTTTATTTCAATATACAAACACATCGGAAAAACTAAATAGGCCAACAAAATAAATGAACCCTGTATTGCAGAAACAGCACATGTCAATACGCCACACACAGTGACATGTGCTGTTTCTGCATTCCCCGATTCAAATATTTTCCCTCTCTAGCATTATGATATGATGGAATATTCAAAACGAAATCCCTATTTGAACCACAAATCCATAGTTGTGATAGGTGATCGAAAACTTTTGACCGGTAGTGTATGTCAAGATGTGATGAATTTAACAGTCACTGAGATTACAATTGAATCGGATTTTTTTAGAAACCTCTTAAGTCACGAAATACAAAGTTTTGGGAAAACGTAAAGAACTGTTTAAAATAAATACATGAGTTAAGATTTGGTATATTTGAAATGTTGGTAAAAACATAACGAATATTTCTCAATACAAAATAATATATTCTAAATAGAGAATATTTCTGTATGCAAAAGAATATTTTTAAATAGACTATGCCTCGAAATTAATGTTTGAAAACGTTTAACTTATGGAGTTTCTCAAAATGCGGTAAAGATTTAACAAACCAATATTTTTATTTCATGATATAATTGAAAATTTGGTTCTAAAGTAATACGAATTTGAGTCTCAAAACCAGTGTTTTGAAGTGACTTAATAATTTTTCCTTTATGTAAACAAATTTTACTTTTACCTGTATGAAATATCACTAAGTACATACATAATATAGTTAAGCACGAAATAATCTAATATAATAATACATTTCACAAAAGATAACAACATTATTCTAACAAATTCAAAATTCAGACACAAGATAATTAATTCACCAAACAACAGCTCAGGCTATAATTTTGTTCATTCTGTGTGACTGACTTACGGGTCTTCTGTACGAAACCTAATTTTCAACCGCGCATATCACAACAGAAATACCGTTTGCTTTGTGGTATATCTATTCCTATAGAACAGAAATTAGCAATAAACTGAATTTTGTTAAAATTTGACTTATTGAGTTTCTCAAAAAACTGATTCAATTGGGAAGTGAACAGAAGTTTCGCAGAGGACGATGGACGTATATATTCTTCAAAGGGAATTAAAAATACTAGTTTCATTAACGTAGAAATTATACCGGGTGATTCAAAACTTTGTGCTCAAACTGAAGGAACCTACAGAGGATCCTAAAATGTAACCTAAGGTCTCTAAATTATTTTTGAATCAGTACAAGATTTTAATGTCAGAATCTACGTTGTAAATGTAATCATACTTTGCATTTTACCTCCTGCCACCAAGTTTAAATAGGAAGATTTACAACAGGTTTTTACTACTGGATGCTCCTGAGAAGTTAGAAGACGTGCCACTTATCGAGCGTCAGAAAATGTTGATTCAACATGATGGAGCACCAGTACATCTACTTTTTCTGTACGTGACTTTCTAAAGCTCGCATGTCCCGAGCGTTGAATCGGGAGAGGAGGTCCAAATGAATGACCAGCCCGCTCCCCCTGTTTTGATGCCTCTTGGCTCCTTTCGGTGGCATTAAAATCACCGATGGAAGACCCAGAAACACTTATAGTTAGGATATTTGCAGAATTTGATATTCGGGAATATGCCTGGAATATTTGGGAGACGTCACCAGTTTCCTTCGAGATTACAATGCGTGCACTGAACGTGAAGTTTGCCAGTTTGAACAACTTATGTTGTAATTCAAAATTAATTAAGATTAAGTAACCTTAGCCTAGCAAGGACTTATTATTAAAAGTTTGGAAAAATTACTGCTAATTCATTGGCATGTTGTCCATCATGAAGTTCCCAACATTGACAGCTTTCACTGACTAAAGGATTACTTTCTAGCCCATGACTTCCTATTGTAACAATGTTATACTCCAACCTCTGTGTCAGTTTCTCCAGTTTAAGCACATGATTTGTGGGAATAGACGAAATCTAAATCTGAATAGTTTGTTAAATAACCATGGATCGAATTTTTTTCTTGTGAACTTCCATACTTTTAAAATTTGTATATGTTAGGATACAGTTTATGATAACTAATGATTAGAGACAGTATTTTTTGTAAAAGAAATACAGGCGAAATTTTAAATAATTATTTTCTTTGGTACATTTGCCCTTTTAATAACAGATATAAGAAAAAGAAACTCACAAAATTAAGCGAAATTTCGATCATTGTACAAAATATAATAACCACAAAATATACTACCTATATCTCAAAACATCTACGAAATATGGACATAAATATATTCAATGCCGTTAAAAAGGCATGTTTGTGACTTTTGTTTCGGTTAATTTGTAAATCGCTTTGAAATTACAATATTTGTGTAATTTCTGATGGATAATGTATGCACGTACTTTTACCATCTATGGCTAAGGAAAAAAGATAAATTTCTGCAGTCGACTGCAGCAAAGGCAGAAGAATATCATATTATGTAACATATACCATCTTCAATCTTTCATGTAATAATATGTTATACATCAGATGCGAAAAGGTTTTCAGAGGACTACTAGAGGACCATAAAATTCGGTGTGAATTGTTTGCAGGCAGAGTGGTTCCCTACATTTGGACTGTGAGTGTGTTTTTTTCTGAATACACAGATATTCTATTGACTATGCTGACATTTTACTGACGACCTTTCCAGCGACAACAAAATTAAACTTCAACGTGCTCATAATTTGTGTGTACGTTTTGTAAGCAATGTTCGTAAATATGATCATATTACCCCATCCCTGGAAGCAATAGGTTGGCTTAAACTAGATAAGAAAAGAAATTTACATTCACTTCTCTTTCTCTTCGAAATCTTGAACTCTTCTATTCCTTCGTACCTGTCGTCTCGCTTCACTTACCTTTCTTCCCACCACAATCTGAACACACGCTCTCGCCATGAAACAATACTAACAATACCATCCCATCGCACCTCCTCATACTCATCCTCTTTCACAATAGCCCTGCCAAGACTCTGGAATTCGTTACCTGCTAGCATCAGGGACTGTCGAAATAAAATTCAATTCAAACGCAAACTTACTAGGCACTTGGTCAGTAATTGAGACTCGTTCAGACATGGTTTCTTGTAAATAGTTCTTTTAATCTACCACAAAATATCTCAATATCCGGTAATTTCATCACTATAGAATTTTGTTATTGTAGGTTTAATTTGTAATTTTGTAAATACAAAAATATTCTTTGTTCTTAACTTCTATGATAAAATGTCTAGCTTTCATTAATCAGGTATTCTTGTCGTACTTTAATTTTTATTGTAATTGTAATTGTAATTGTAAATTTAATATTAATTGTAATCTTATTGTTCATGTTATAGTTGTAATCCCCTGGTAGAGGGGCAGAGAAGGCCTGACGGCCTTATCTCTACCAGGTTAAATAAATAAATCTAATCTAATCTAATCTAATATTCATTGACTGTCACAAAAAATCTTCGTGCGGATAATGTAGAAACCACGATTAGTTTATATTTTGGTGGTGCTAATATGTGGTTTGTGTAAGGAAAAAGAAAAAAAAGATGCAAATAGTTTTCATTGAACATGACAATTATTAATTGAAAATTTATTTCACAAAATACTCACCGAATTGACAGCTTATTTCGCTAAATACCCACCAAAATAGTGGCAGGTTTATCCCCGAAATCACTCATTTTATTTCACCAAAATATACGGTCGCTAACAATGATCAATCAAGCAGCGTTAATGTTTCATTAATATTATGATACATTGGGGGAGTAATTCGAAAGCACTGTCACTAACTTGAGTGTAAAAGATATAGGTACTGTAAACAACGTGTCAGAAATATACTCTCTATGTTTTCTGATGACTGTTACTCCTGTAATGTGAGTAACAAGATTCAGTTGGGTCTCATTAGTCAACCGTAAGTTATGTTGCCATATTTTTATGTATGAAATCTCCAATCAGTTCCGATGACCAATGAAGCCAGGACTCAAGTGTATTGTCTCCAATCCAGAGGTCAATGTAGGTGATAGTGCATCCGCTATAATATCTTTGTACCAAAGTTGGTGGCTATAATTTGAACAACTAAACAATCCTTTAATATCAGTACTATTTTAGTAGTTTTTAGTTAACATGAACTGCAAATTCATTAACGATCTGCACCAGTGTAAGAAAGTAAAAGCGTTTCTTATTTCCCAGCTATTATCGCAAAAAGTTTTCCCATGTAATGCTTCTTCACCCAATGTTAAAGTTCGAAGTTTTGCTACTGCTTGAGTAGGCCTAATCTATGTTGATGTTACTGGGTGATTTAGTGTTGGTGATGGCGTTTATAATGAGTTGAAATAATACACTCCTTCATAAAATAGCCTAACTTCTGTCAGTTTCTTTGCATATGAGGGATCATCCTGTAGGTCTTCTGCTTTCTGAGAAAGACTTTCACTTTCCTCTTTTCACCCTTTTTGCTCCACCTTTTCCGTGTTCCGCTTCCTTACACTTTTAAATAAAAAAGTTTCTACCTCTTTCTGAACTCTTAAGAGTCTGTTTACTCATGAGCGAGAGGCGATCCCACACTTTACCACACCGATTGAGACGATAAATGGACTTTCCAATCTGAACTGTTTACCTCACGTGTTCCAATAGCATTTATGGAGCACAAATTGAATTCATCGCCAAGTTACCATGGTCCTGGTCTTATTGGAGTTTAATTTAGTGTGTCTACAGAAATAGTCCCTTATTATGAACTGCTATAATTTTGTTACTATAGGCCTACGTATTATGAAATTTATACCGGTACCACTAGAAAGAACTGCGCCAAGAATTGCAGGGGATGTGTAATTGTAATTTTTGGCAGAAAACAATAGATGGCACCATAAGAAAAAGTAAGAAGAAAAAAAGACGCTATTCGCGCACTTTCTCTTGTCATTGCGGCATTGTTGTATGTATGTATTTATTTACACTGCAAGTGGGCAAGCACCCGGTGGCAGTGGTATATACAATATTAACAATACACAATAATTGAATAGAATCAAATTGTATTAAATGGTATTATGAATGTTTACATTTAAATTCAGCGTGAATTATGCAGCATTTAGAGAGTTATGGCAAACCCACCAGAAATAGTTGGAGTGTAATGAAATACCATAGCACACGGAGTGTAGGGAGAGTTCAGTGTGCCTTCAGACTAGAGTTTCAACATGAGGCACCTACTGACAACACGATTCTGAGGTGGTACTATATACACCAACTACGTTCCTATGGGTTCGCCATAACTCTATAAATTCTGCAGAACTCAACTTACACTGATTGTGAGTTGAAATAAACATTCACACCGTTTAATACAATTTGATTCTATTCAACAATGCCACAATGACAAGCGAAAAAGCGGGAACATCGTCTGTTTTTTCATCTATTGTTTTTCGCCAACAATTACAATAGCACATCCCCTTAAATTCTTTGAGCCGTTCTTTCTAATGACACGGGTATGAATTTCATAATAATAACGGAATGCTTCTGTGAACATAGTGTATATTTTGATATTTTACAACTTGACTGCTCAAACACACAGTTCATTTATATACGTTTTAACATCTGTGGTCATATGACGTGTTTAGAATTTGTGGGTATATTAGTAGACCGTCTTCACCATTGTTGAGTTCCTATTTCCACTATAGATGGCTTTATGTTCATATCATTGATTTCAGATTTTGATTAATGCTCATAACATTGGCGATTGAGGAGGTGATGATGAATCATGGAATGTAAATTTACAATTCGTCAATTATCTCGGTGTTGCTAATATTCAATCTTTCAGTAACAGTATAATTTGAAAATATATTTTCTTACACGATAGACGGTGACAGGGCAACGAATTAGAATTCGCTTATTATTTAATAAATGGATTGCATTTCTTCTTTCTTCGCTATGTCTATAAGGAGAACAGATTTACTTCAAGACATTATGTCAGCGACATTTACGACGAACATACCAAATAAGGTGGAAGTTTCAGGATAGAGTAGTGTTACCTGCTTTCCAATGCCAGAAAGCCCTGATAGTGTTCTGAAATTATTCAAGAGTAGGCCTATACGTCATGAATTCCCTTGGCAGTAAGGGAAGCAACTGAATTATTGTATTTCGAGTTTCTTACACGCATTCAACAAGGAAAACTCGGTGCGCAGAAACCAGCGGGCGTGACTGTCTCGCGCAGATAACGTATGCTCCCGTTTCCAGCATGCTCTCCAGCCTACTGCAAGGGAGTAAGAGGGGTATAGCATGCGCGCCGCGAGGAGTCCGAGCTGAGTTTTGTTTGTAGGATACCTATAACAACTCATCAGTAGTTCAGATTCCTTGACAACTGAAATAGTCCTCCTTTCTACATTCTTCGTTGGATCGTTATTCAATTTCTTAAAAATCGAGGGAGATAATGCATTCGAAAATATTTTCAATGTGCGAGTTAGTGTCCAGAACAATGAAAGTAATCGTTCTTAAACAAAAGGACCATTTCTTCAAAATTGGATAGGCTACATCTCAATTTCTCAGACTTCTTTAAATTGTACTGTTCCCTATCTGATTTTCTCAACCGTTTCTTCTCGTAGCTTCTCTAATGGATTGCTCTATTCCACAGAGGGTATCTTCTACGAATTGTGGTGGGAGTGAAAGCAAAATTCAAACCCTTAGATAATAGCAACGAGCTATGTGCGTCTTGTGAAAACTCACTCGACCAATGTCTGGATTAACCACGGAGAACGGTCCCAACTGTATAGGCGACTTTTCAGTGTTTACAACTGAGAAGTTGAAACTTCCAGACAGTTACGAAGCTTTGGAGATTTAAAGTCTTAAGCCTCGGTGAATTTTTTTAGTTGGTTAGTTTAAGACACTTTATCAACTGCTATGATTATCTAGCATCTGAGTGAGATGGTGATAATGCTAGCGAAATTAGTCTAGGGTCCAATGCCGAAAGTTATCAAGCACGATATTTCTCTGCCCTACCAGATAATCATACCGTAGTTGACACCCCTGGCATGGAATAATAATATGTCGCAAGGAATACTGAAAATAAAAGCCAGGTTGTGGATATGAGCGGGCTTCAGCAGAGATGGTGTTGTGAATTTTCGTAATCAGCATGTGTAGGCTAATGAAGAAAAAATACATCGGCACCGATTATCAATCAACGTATGGGCAGACGTTCTTGGTGATAGATTAATAGGGCCATATCAGGACTTTCTTATTAACGCATTAAAACAAATTTCAAAGTTTCTTACGCCGAGGGGCAGAGGAATGCATTGCCATGAATGGACGTCACATTGAGCACCTCCTATGAACAAGTGTTCAGATCTCAGAAAGTAGGTATGTGTTGTAGGACCCTTATTTATTAGACATTATTTTCTTGTTTTGATGCGTACTAGTACCTCCATACATTTTTAACACCCTGTATAGTTGCAGAAGTATTGAGAACGCACAAAATCCTTTCATTGGCTTTAAGGAACGGAAACGTTAGCTTATAAAAACAAAGGGCTGGTGTGTGAAATATTAATTCCCTCTTCTAAGAAATTGTTTTACTAGCACAATATCGAAATAAGCCTCATGTTGAATCACAAGATCTTCTCGTGTTTCGCGTAATGATAACGTAACATATCACACCAGAACATCAATGAATATCTAGTTGTACTAATATTGTCTATGTCAACATAAGATTGCATGAGGAATACAGCAAAGAAAACAGTGACAACTATGAATGGGAAATGTGCTACGAATAACAATTACTGAAATGTTAGTTTTGTTTTGCATCTCGTGCTCATTACAAATCCTCGACTGCACATAAATTGAAACTAACATGTTTACTCAATGCAGTTTCATCTATTCCAATGAATAATAAACGTCCTTCACATGAATAATGCTACCATTTGATATATAATGCATACATCTATTATTAAATTTTAAAATAACAAATTGTTCTGTACAGTGTATCTGTGTAGTACATTAGTATAACATATCAATTTTATGAAAAAACGACCATCAAACTTACTGATAAAAACAATACTATTCATAAAAACAATACTGCGACTGAACATGAGCGCTGCTCATTCGGTCCTCAAATTTTGTTAATATTATTGTATCCTCTTTTTATATTGATGTAGGGCTATTATTTTATTTCTATTTCTATTGTTATAATTATTTTCTGTATTCTGATGTATTATTCTGTATTACAAATTCTGTTCTGTTTTATTATACAAATTTGTACCTGACCATGTTATAGGATCTGCCGATGCATTTGAAATTTGAAAATTTGAAATAAAAGATAAGAAGAAGAATACTGTAGAGCATTATTTAAAAAAAATATTTCCTTTTATTTTGTTTTTAGAGCAGTTCTCAATAGAAGATTTTCTCCAATAAATTATACTGCATAAAACTTTCTTACAATATTTCATCTCATTAACGAAAGATAATAATTATTATTAATTTTGCACGTATTGTATTTCCGAGTTGAGGATTATTTTTACAGTAAGAGTAACGAAATAACTATTATACTTTCTTTAAGGGGGAGGCACACCTTCGCTTAGAATAATTTCATTATAGTTCAACATGTTTTTTCTCAGAAGCTATAGGACTTCTGGAAAACAAAATTTGTGACATTAATTTACACTAAGTAATTTTTATGTTTTTGAAAACCTAATAGCTATTGTTTTAATTATGAAAACTTGGGGATTATTTTGTTCAGCCAAAGAGAAGTTACAAAATTCTAAAACTACTTAAGATACTGTAATCAATTTTGTACGTATGCATACCTCTCCCATGTGAATAACATACTCAAAAATCATCGATGTAGAATGTACAGCTTATTTTTAAATTGTGGGCTCGGGAGTATAACATGGTAACTGACATTTTGGTCAATAATTAGATATTAGCGTATAATATGGTATCTTACATTCTGTGTTTAATGCAGTAGTTAGTTTTCAAACATCTCAACAGATGGCAGAAGTATACAGGTTTTACTTTCCTGGTAATTATACTACTATAATATTGCATGTATAAATGTTTACCTACCTAATAAATTCAATACACTTAAATGTCACTTTCCATGTTTTACTCCTGAGCCACTCTCAAATAATAATTTCATACTATTTTTTGTAATTTATATTACCGGTACTTAAAAAATAAACTATAATTCCTGTATTAAATACTATGTGAAGCAAAAGTTAGTTGACAGATGGAAAACACTACTAATTGTAAAAGAGAAATTATTGTTCTACAAAGCAACATAATAGTGTTTTCCTCCCCTATCATTCTTGCTATTCTCCTTTTGTCTTCCTGGCAGCAGCTCATGTTATTGCTTATAGTGCACTCCTGGTATGTGATGCTTCCAACTTGCTTCACTGCCTCATTTAGAATTCTCAAGTTTACCTTCTTTATTTCTCTCCCTATGGCCATGGTCTTCGTCTTATTTGCATTGATCTTCATCCCATACTGTTCACAGCTGTCATTTTGCTCAAGTAGCATATCCCTTAGTATCTATCATCTCTTCTACTAACAATGCCATATCATCAGCAAATCTTATGCACTTTATTCTTCTTCCTCTTACTATCACTACTTCATGTTCTGAAAACAATTCTTCACTGAATCCTCCAAGTAGATGTTGAACAGTGTAGGTGATAAAGAGTACTCTTGACGTACTCCTCTGCCTATATAACTTCCTTCTGATATTTCTTCTCCTATCCTGATTTTCAATAGTTTCTTATAAAGATTACTGAACAGCCATCTCCCTTTCTAATCCACACCCATTTTCTTTAGGATCCCATCAGTTTAATCCGATTCACTCTGCCAAAAGCCTTTTCTATGTCCACAAATTCCATATACATTTCTTTATTCTTCTCTAGGTATCTTTCGCCAATTGTTCGTAGCAGTCCAATTGCATCTCTCGTATCTTTTTCCTTCCTGAAGCCGAACTGCTCTTCTTCAAACCCTTCTTCCACATCAGAATATAAATGTCGATTCAGTATTCGCAAGAGAATCTTCGCCGATTGCGATATCAGGCAAGTTTTAAAAAAATGCGCGCGTTTGCAAATAAACCGCAATATGAGATTTAAAGCCCAGATTTTTTTTTTGCATTTTGGTCCAATATTTCGTGTGAATAAGTGCGATATTTTTAAATCTCATGACCGAAAACTTAATTTTTAATTCAGTAACATAGAACATTGTTATTACAGTATCGACATGGAAGAAATATCAATTAGACTTCATATAAACCAAACGCACATACCTCTGGGCAGACTTTTCACGTGGAATTAAAAAAAAAATATTTTACTAAAACACAACACAGAACGATCTGTCCTTGCATCGCTCCAACTCACATCTTTGTGCGAACCGCCCGGGTGTTTTATCAATCATCAACTTCCGATATATATTTACTGTTGTTTAATCTTTTCGAATCCTTTTCTGCGTTGTGGATTTCTAAACTACAGACATCTGGTTAATTTTTACAGAGTATAAAAACCAACTTCAGTGATTTTGAAAAATACAATTTTTTCCAGGTAGATTAAGGTTCTGACCCACTTTGCATTGGTAAGCTATTAGTGGCATGCAGCCACGTCATTCAATTTAAGGGACACCGCGACTGAATTTGACATTTTTTATAGTTTTGGTTCAATTATTTCGAAATTTTTGGGTGTGTTCTACGTGTATATATATATATATATATATATATATATATATATATATATATTTGTACCAAATTTCAACAAATTTCATACATTATTTCCTTCAATATTATTATATTTTTATTTTATCAAACTACGTAAATCCTACGTCAATTCAAAATGCTCCTCGCGGGACTTTAATTGAAATTCTGTTTTCAATTTTTTTCCAGAAGGATTTAAATTACATAATTAATAAAACTATGCATTTATTTTTAAATCTGAGCACTGGTGAAGAACATTAAAATTTTCATTTGGCACATAATTTTTTTCATTAAATTTCTGTATTTTTTTAGTTAAATATTCATTACCACGAAAGGTAATTAATCAAGAGCAAAATCTATTCACAGTTTTGTGTATTTATATATAGAGTATTCATGCAAAATATCTTGTAAATTTGAGTAAACGGAAATCGCGAGGGACCATTTGTATGGTGAAAAATGTCGTTCTGAGAAAATACAATTTATTAAAAAATATTGATTTTTGTTCACCTTGAGTGTTTCAGAAGTCCCCAGCAAGATAGGTTTTCTTTTCCTTCTTCGTCTTGCCTTCCATATTCTTCGTTTTTGACATCCTGGCAACCCTCTTGGAATCAGTATTATATGACCTCGTAGTCTCATACCAGAGTCTAGTATATACAGTCGCGAAGCTCAATACGTAGTAAATATGCAAACATTAGATAGTTGCTCACCACTAGGATCGCTAATATCGCCTCATTACAGGCAATGCAAAATAGTACCGTCACAGTCTATTGTTTCTAGCACCCTCAAAACTCAAGCTTCGTGACTGTATATAGTAGACTGTGCTCATACAGTCTTCTCTTGTTCCACCTCTCTGCAATCTCTTGTGCTACTCTTGGAAGATCCTCCTGTCTGACAGCGGTCTTGCGGTGTTACATGTCACTGCACCCCATATTGTACTCTCCACCATCTTTCTAGGTTGCTATGCCCAACCTCTTTATGGAAACAAAAATTTTTGTTTGGACATTTTCGTTATATTGAAGCGTGAAAACTTTCATTTTTGTTTTGGGTTAATTACGGTGGTATTAGTTTCTAAAAGCATCAAAAGATGGCAGAGGAGGCACGCTTTGAAGCATCTACATCGAAAATAAATTTAAATAATAAAGGTAATAAACCAATTTCATCTACACTAAAAATTAAAATGCATAATTTTGACTGTTCCGATATAAATTGCAATTGTTCAGTTATTATTGAAGTTAATGAGGTTAAATACTTAGATATAATTATTGACAATCATTTAAAAATGGAATAATCATATTCATTATATATGTAACAAATTACGTAAAACATTATATTACTTTGTTGTTCTAAGAAATATTTTGTCCATTAACTGTTTACGTATAATTTATTAGCATTATTTCAATCTATATTTATGTATGGTATTATAGGTTGGGGTGAAACATATAGATCCAAACTTTATCTGTTAATTTTGCTACCGAAAAAAGTACAAAAGCAGAAAGATTACTCAACTGAATTGTTGTTTAAACATTTCAAAGTTTTCGACAATAAACAAATTTATTATTTTATTTTATTAAAATATTTTCACAAAAATCTGAATAACTTTGGAAGGTATATACATAAATATAGAACTAAAAAAAAATCTCTATGTTTACCTGAACCTAAATAATGTAAAACTAATGCAGCTCTTTACCATAGCATAAGTCAAGGTCCCAAATTATTAAAAAAACTTTATTCTAATATAATTTTAAGCACGAATCCTCTCCAAATTGTTAAAAAAAATGTATTGGATTTATAGTTTGGTTTGAAACATATTAAACACTTTTTAATCTGTATTCGCTCTCAATTTTAATTTTATTTTTGTTTGTATTGGAATCCCTTCCTGAGCACGAGTCTTACTAATTCAGGAGTGGGCTAGTTTATCTTTCATTGTATTAACTTGTATTCATTTCAAACTAACAATAAAATAAATAAATAAATAAATAAATAAATAAATAAATAAATAAATAAATAAATAAATAAATAAATAAATAAATAAATAAATAAATAAATAAATAAATAAATAAATAAATAAATAAATAAATAAATAAGTAAATAAAATAAAACTGAGGACAATTTAAATATGAGAGTAGAAAAATAGAGATATTACTTACAATAAAAGTGATTAAAATTAGGCGTTGTACTTTTAAACCTTTTTACACGAGGCATTTTTAAAAAAGGCCGCCACATCTTAAAAATGTTGGATGGAGGCTAAATATAGAACAAAAATGTAGACAAATGTGTAAAGTCATCATTTATGTCAGGGCTTCACAAATGCTCAAAATTGCACGCGCGCAAATAGCCGTGCAACGGTGCGACGAGGTAAAGAGTACAGCTGTGGGGTATCCAAATACATCTTCCGCGATTATTGCAGTGAGTCTAGGGGGTGGGACTAGACGGCGGACTCTGAGTCGAAAGGTTATACAGTTTAGCGATCGATCTTTTTTTGTTCTAACCTTCAGAATAGTGTTGTTTAGGTAAATAAAAAATACGTTTGTTATGTTTGGTTAGGCTACATTGGATAAATAAAATCTTAGGTTGGCACAACATGTAAAGACAATTGTGTGGTATCGATCACTGAACGAAGCTTAACTCTGTTTACTTCAAGTGTTACTCAACTTGTGTATGTGAACGATTTTTTCCTGTCCTCGAGTGTACAAAAACAAAATTGTGGCCGAGTATTTCAGATGCTAATTTAAACCATATTCTCAGCGTTTCTGTCAGTCGTACTATTGCTCCTGATGTAACTGGTATCATCGAAAAAAAAAAAAAACAACGGAATAAACATCAATAGGCTACGTTATATGTTAAGTATTATGTTTCTGTCAATAAAAAATATTCAAGTTACCTCAACACACTTCCTGTCACATATTTCTTATTAAAACAAAAATTGTAAGTAAATATGTAACTTACATTTATTTATTTCGCCGTCACGTATACAGTTTTCAGAATTGTCTTCTTAATGCACGTGCAAAGTGCATTGCGCAGTGTAGTGCTCTCTGTGAAGCACTGAATTATGTAAACAACAAAAAATTGAAATTTTTGAAATTTTGACCAAAAATTAAGTCCCTTAAGTAATGTTAACTTCTGAGTTTTCTTCAAAACATCTTATTTACCTGTGTTACAAAATTCCTATTGCCATTAAACTATTTACTTACATCTTTACTGTCACTCTAAATTAAATTAAAGATAACCTAAAGTAGCTGAATTACGTTCTCTGGTAGATTTTTATTTCATTATCTTCACGCTCGAATGTTTATATTTAAAAAATATGATTACTTTTGCATTTTAGATAAAGTGTTATTGCAATTCAATAACAACAATTTTTACTACACCATCGACGACGATGTGACGTTGGTAGTTAGTTTTCTTCAGTCTCTGACGATTATTATCTCTTTTATGTCGCCGATCCCGTTATCTATTGCAATTGCATGATCAGTGGCGTATTTAATTGTAGTACAAACCACCACATATGGAATCCTGAACTAGGGTTACCATGGGAAGAAATTCTATAGGAAAACATGGAATCTAAAATAAGAGGACATTGTTGAAAAAAGGAGGACTTTTTAAAAATTGGTATGAACAAAATCAAAGATAAAAACAATACCTCACCTTAGTCAGTTTTCTCACTAGTTGCTGGATCGGTATTACATCTGTCCCCTACTTATCGGTGGAGCCCACTTTGTACACAAGGGCCTGAAAAGACAAACTTATATCTTGTAACAGATAACTATGGAACTGTTCACAGGACATATCCTTGAAATTATACTTCACCACAATGATACGTCTGACTGTCTCCGTTAGCATGCGATTTCGTTCTTTTGTCCATTGAGCAGATATAAGGGAAAATACTATCTCAGCAATTCCATTGTGACTTGGGATAAATAAATAGAATTGACATCTTTTTAAGAGTTCTGAGAAAGTGTCAGTGCTCGCAGAACTGTTGGAATTGAAGAATTTGCACCATTGTTTATCTAAACTTAAATCTTTGTCAAAACTAACTTGATTGGCATATCTTTCTACATTGCAGAATATATTGATAAAATAGCTTAGAATCATGAATAATGACATTTTTAGAGTGTAAGAATTCAATGCATGTCAATAGGTCAACATAATATTTTATGTTTTTTGTGTGCTCCAGCTTCAACCATTGAAAGCAGTTAAATTCTTTCACAGGTTTTCACTATTTATTTAGATATTCTGTGCATAATATTGCACATTATTCAATATTCATATTAATTCTAGCCGAAATGCGAAATGCCGGACATTTCACATTTTTTTAAATGCCTTCCGGACAGGATAAAATGCTTAAAAAAGAAGACATGTCCTCCTTTTGGCGGACGGATGGTAACCCTATCCTGGACAGACAATAAGAATTATTGGAATCCATGTCTCAAGTAGTTGATAATGCGGATGCAATGAACAGGGTGTTGGTGACACAGTCATTAAATTCGAGTGGTAGTAACCACTACTGAAGAGTGATGTAGCGCTCATAAAATATGTAGCAGATCAACACCAGCGCAAACCGCAGACAGCGATGACGAATCCACTGGGAGCGGAGGTCCATCACCACGAAAACCGCCAAGCGAGACATGGAGGATAGAGGGAAAGAGAAAGGAGAGAAAAATATGAATGAGAGAGAATTGTAGAGGAATGGAATGTAAATAAAGCATTTTAAGGACTAAGAAAATGAAGAGTGGAAAAATATAATGAGCTAAGTGACAAAATTAAACTTTGGAGAAAAGGTGTTTTTTTTTTTCAGGGGAATACCAAAAAAGATGAAAAATATCAAATTAATATTTTTATAATATACTACAAACTAGTTCACATTAATACATAACGGGATTTTACTTTTTATTAAATTACAGTGTTATAGAGAAACATTTTGATTTGCAAAATGTAAAACGGACTATGTTTCAGACAATATTCTTACATAACAGGGTTGTTTCCGATTTCTAATAACGAATTCGAATGATATCATGTGCGTCAGGAATCACACCGACAGCTGAATTGCTGCGAGAGGTGACAGACCAGTAGTGAGTAATTTCATAATCAGAGTGCACGGTGTATCACAGTAGCAATGCCCAAGAAAATCGAGCGTTTTTGGGAGGGGTACATAACAACTCTTTCCGATGCCAAGTACAGTCACGTGAAAATCACAGGAGCCTTAAAAAAACGTGGTTTCGTTATTTCCAAGAAAGGCATCTTGTATGAATCTAATAAAACTAGCAAAGCTCGGATGGGATTAATTGCAGAGTGGAAAAAGCAAACAAATCCACCCCCCGTCACAAGAATCTCGTTTATTGCAGGTTTCTTTTATATTCACTTAAATGTACTTGGCATTGGAAAGGGTCGTAATGCACCCCTCCCAAAAAGGCTAGATTTTCTTGGGAATTTCTGCTGAGTTGCCGTGCACTCTGACTGTAAGATCACTCACTACTGGTCTGTCACCTCGCACCACAGTTCAGCTGCCGTGTGACTCCTGACCCATACGTTATCAGAGATTGGAAATAACCCTGTATATTTTACTTGTATATTGTGCTATGTGTCTTGAAATAAAATTGTATAATAACCTTTAAAAAGGGGGAAAAAAAATATTGTAATTACAGGAAAATAAGTCACTGTAAAACTCATTCAGTAAAAAGCCCCACACCTTATAACTGGCAATTTCTGTAAGTATGGTAGACCTCTTTTAAAACACCACTGTCTAACTTAACAATTATTCATAAAACTCTTTACTTTCACTTTGAAATAGCCTACCATGTCCTCTAAGACTTTCGTTTTATCTTCAGTGAGCCTGTTAATGCATTGCAAAGGTGAAATGTAAGATGCTGTGTTGTTTATGATAACAACCTTCTCAAAAATACGAGTTTCAGCTCAATCTCATTCAAAGTCTTCCTTGTCATTACTGTTCCAGGCTTAAACAATTGAACACACTTTAAAATTTAAATATCATAATAAAGGGTGCTATTTGAAATTTACAAAAGGGGGGAAAAGTATGAACTCTAAAATTAAATTAATACTGGTTTCAAAATTCCCCTTCATTATGTAAATTAAGATATTTTTGATTAAATTATATTTAATTGAAATAAATAGTTATTTTATACAGGGAAGTTTTTAAATGAAAGCTCGGTAGATATACGAAGTAGACTCAGGAAGAACGAGGGTATCACATAAAAATAATGATAGGTTTTACGCAAAAAGAGAGAAAAGGAGGAGATAAAGAAGTAAGGAAATATATACAGATATAAAATATGACCTCAGGAAAAAACAAGGAAACCAAGTGAAAAATAAAAAAAAAACACTGAAATAGAGATGATATGTGATGAATAAAAATGGGGAAAGGAAGACGATAAAGAAGGAATGGAAACAGACAGAGGTAGGAAGAAATGAAATGAGGAAGAGGGGAGAAAACCAAGTGAAAAAAAGTACACAAAAAGAGTATAGAGTTGTATAAATTTAAAAAACAAGAAAAGAGTGATCAGGAATGAATAATTGAGGTTATTATATACAATAGCGCTGAAAACTATTTTGTATTTGAAGTTTTTTCTTGTTAGTACTGCTTGTATGCAGTTACAACAACATAGCCAAGGTTGCCGTATTGGGCGAAATGTCGTGGATTGGGCTACTCCGAAGCCCTGTTTGTGACTAATTTTTACTTCAGGCGATATGCGAATTTTTGGGCTACTAAAAATTTTGGCGAGCCAAATTTGGACTAATGAAAACTCCGTGTTATTTTTTTGTAAACTTATCTTTCTTTTTTCGTTTTTCTTTGAGTTTATATTTGGCATAACATGGTTTTTGATGTCTAAATCAATGATTATATTTTAATAAGTTATACGATAATTGAAACCCACGTGAATTGGCTTAAACGTATGTTAAAGCACACTATTACGCCTCTAAGGGTATTCGAAGGGACTTCCGCTTCGCCACTCCATCACTTATCTGACGAAGAACCAGTGCATAGACTAGATGCAGTGCAAGTTGCAACATAAGTTATGTTCAATCAGTAATCGGTTCGTGAGTTTTGTCAAGGATAATTATACTTGATCAGCTATTTTCCTGTGTTATTCGCTCTGAGTGACATTTACAGCACTAGTGATTACAAGTTACTTATTGGCCGGCGCTGTGGAGTAACGGTTAGCATGCCCGACCGTGAAACAACCGAGTCCGGGTTCATATCTTGGTTGGCACAAGTTGAGGTTTTTCCGGGGTTTCCTTCAACCCATTAAGAACAAATGCTGGGCAACTTTCGGCGCTGGACTCATTTCGCTAGCATTATCACCAACTCACTCAGGCGTTAGATAACCATAGCAGTTGATAAAGTATCGTAAAATAAATCAATTAAAGAGTTATTTATTCTTTTATTGTGTGTCTAATTATTTAATCAGATGGCCATGAATAGTGAGTTCATTATTGCCTCTTTCATTCTGCGTATTTTAATCTCTCTTTCTACGATACTATTCATACTCGTATTAATATTTTGTATAATTGCAATGAAAAAGTGGAAAAAGTATAGTAAGAACTGTCGAGTGTAACTAAGAGCAAAAAAAGCGGACTTGACGACAACTTGCTGATTCATCAATGTTATATTACCTACAACAGTGAGAAATTAAAATCTTGGGTGATTTTTTCCTGTAAATGGCGACTTTTAAAGAAATAATTGCGAATTTCCGTCAAAACAATCTGGCAACCCTGCACACAGTTGTGCCATTCTATGAGTAGCGTCACATTGCTATGGTTACGTATCTAGGAACAGAGAAGTTCATAGAATAGCAATATAAATGCATATTACATTAGCTCATAAGTATTTTGTGATTTGATTTGGTGGCATGGTATACATTAAATATTTGTGTTTTGGTATTTAGACAATGCTCATTTATTTGCACAGACCATTGCAAGCATACCAAAATAAAAAGAATACTCTGTGGATGTGAGACAAGCCGTTTTAAACGCTGTGAAGAAGGGAAAATCGCAGTCTAGCGTTGCTAAATATTTTGGTATATCACATAAGAGTGTAGAGTGTACAGCAAAAACAATAAGGGTCAGTAGACAATAAGCCAAGGTCTGTTCGTCCTCGGAAAGCAACAGTGAGGGATGGCAGAATGATTTGTAAGCAGTCGGTTGCTGATCCACGAAAATCAGCTCGACAAATTAGGGATGATCTAGAGCAGCACCATGGACTGAACCTACATGTCTCTACTGTGAAACGTCGCCTAGTAGCTGGTGATTTATATGGTAGACGACCATCACGAAAACCACTCATAAATCCGAAAAATAGGACGGCCAGGAGAGACTTTGCAAAAATATGTCTCACATGGAACACTACAGACTGGTAAGGTGTTATGGAGTGATGAGAGTAAGTTTAATTTATTTTCTTCTGATGGTGTGCAGTATGTACTGTACGTCGACCAAAAACCCAAAGAGGCAACAAAAAATACCAGGTACCGACTATTAAAAATAATGGTGGTAGCATCATGGTGTGGAGATATTTTTTTCTAGAAGTGGAGTTGGTCCTCTAGTCCAAATAGAAGGGAATATGGATAGTTTCTTGTATAATGACATTTTAGGAGAGACTATGGTTCCACATGGGAGGAAAAATATTCCACGTAAATTTGTTTTTCAGCAGGACAATTATCCAAAACACACTTTCAGCCATCTAAAAAAATTCTTTGCAGATAAAAAGTCAAACCAAGCCAGAGTCCCGAACTTAATCTTATTGAACATCTATGGGATAAATTGGATCGTCGCAGAAGTTACTCAAATAAGACCAGTTCTTTGCTGCTTTATTGGAAGAATGGTCACAACTTCTACACGAGCGTTTACAAAGTCTTGTGAATTTAATGCCAAACAGATGTGATCAAAGCTCGGGAGTATGCAACGAAACGCTCCAATGGGTAAGATTACAGGACCGAAGATATATCCAATCACTAATTTTCCTGTGTCTCATCATCAATACTTCTTCGCGTTTCTCTCGGTGCGTTTTAATTTCTTGTCCTCTTATCACAGCCTGGGTACTCGTTCCAAAAATGACCCTTTATTATCTAATGCCTTGCCATAAAACAGCTCACTATTCTTCCTCTTTCACAGTATCAGCAATTCGTTTCTGGAACTCCCTACCCAGCTCCCTCAGGAACTGTCGAATTGCAATTTAAAAGTAAATTCTTTAAACACGTGACCAGTATTCATATTTAATTCTCCTTTGTGTGTATGTGTGTAGCCTATATATGAAACTGACATCTGTCCATTCTTATTATTATCATTAATTTCTCTAAATAGATTTACAAAACCTCTAATAGCAATTACATTAATATTCTCATTATAGAAATATATTTCAGATTTATATATATATATATATATATATATATACATACATATATATATATTTTTTTCTCCCTGTAACATAGTTCTAGTATGCTTATATTAAATTAATTTTCATCATTTTACTAGCTATCTCAGATCTCAAATTAATTATAATTGATTGAATTAAATTAGCTCATAAATTAAGTTACTACTTTACCTTATAGGTTTATCTAAATTTAAATAAATATGTAGTCTACTAGTCGTTAAAATTTAACTGAAGAATATTGCTGGAGAACCTTTTAAATGTAGTGTAAATATTCGTAATTTAAATATGTATTATATTGATTAAGGCTGGTTGAGTGGAAGAGAAGGCCTTACGGCCTTAACTCTACCAGCGAAAATAAAACATTATTATTATTATTATTATTATTATTATTATTATTATATATGTAATTTTCCTCAGTGTTGTATAATTATAATTTACTTTGAATTTGTTATTCTTGTAATTTGTAATATTGGTTCACTTACCGTTTGCATATTCATTGAGTGTAACGTCTAGCCTTATATTATTTTGTAATTATTATTTAGTATATTTGAATTAATTTACTCAACTTGTGCTTGTATGACTGTATACATTTTTTATTAGTGTTCTTTAAATATTCATTAAATTGTATTAGCTTCTTCTGTTTCTAGCTAAGTGAAAGAGAAGGCCTAATGGCCTTAACTTCGCCAGAATAAATAAATAAATAAATAAATAAATAAATAAATAAATAAATAATAATAATATTATTATTATTATTATTAATATTATTACTGTTTTTTTCTCAGAGTCCAGAATATTTTTGTTTTAGTATTACATACTCGGACTTACAAATAACTTTGATCCAGAAGGATTCTTCAATTATTTTTTACGAAAAATAACTCTGTTTAACCTAAATATATTTTCGTATTAAATGGATTAGAAATACATACTTTACAATTATTCACTGGCATTTTTTCTATTCAATACTTATCTTTATGTAATTATGACATACGCTTTCTACAAAATACTGTATTTTTGAGCGCTACTGTATCGTTATATACCTAAATAAGTCCCGGCACATGACTGAAGTAGAGGAATACTTTGTAAAGACCCCTGGAGCGTCACAAGTGCTGAGCAACCGCAATCCACAACGATAGCGACGTAACCTGATTTCGTCGCGTGAATGGGGTAGTAGTGCCTTTCAGCCCTCACAAAAGGTCAGTTTGTGCCGTTTAGAACGCTTCCACGATATCGCCTCTCTCTCCCACCCTCACTGCCCCTTTATTAAAGGACAGACACTGGACAGTCAGGGAAACAATGTCGTAAGTCATAGCAACCAGCTCACAGCGCCCGATCTCGGGTTATTTCATTGTCAGCCAGAGAAATGAATACCACTGGCATCTGGTGATTCAGGTTTAACTTTCTAAACATGGACAAATGACTTAACCAACTTACTTCTCACTAAGTTAAGCCTACTTACTTACTTACTGGCTTTTAAGGAACGAGGAGGTTCATTGCCGCCCTCACATAAGCCCGCCATTGGTCCCTATCCTAAGCAAGATTAATCCATTCTCTATCATCATATCCCACCTCCTTCAAATCCATTTTAATATTATTTTCCCATCTACGTCTCGGCCTCTCTAAAGCTCTTTTTCCCTCAGGCCTCCCAACTAACACTCTCTATATACATTTCTGGATTCGCCCATACGTGCTACATGCCCTGCCCATCTCAAACGTCTGCATTTAATGTTCCTAATTATGTCAGGTGAAGAATACAATGCGTGCAGTTCTGTGTTGTGTAACTTTCTCCATTCTCCTGTAACTTCATCCTTCTTAGCCCCAAATATTTTCCTAAGCACCTTGTTCTAAAACACCCTTAACCTATGTTCCTTTCTCAAAGTGAGAGTCCAAGTTTCATAACCATATACAAGAACCGGTAATATAACTGTTTTATAAATTCTAACTTTCAGATTTTTTGACAGCAGACTGGATGATAAAAACTTTTCAACCGAATAATAACAGGCATTTTCCATATTTATTCTGTGTTTAATTTCCTCCCGAGTATAATTTATATTTGTTACTGTTGCTCCAAGATATTTGACACGAGACATAATCATATACTTTGTCTTTTCGGGATTTACTTCCAAACCTATCTCTTTACTTGCTTCCAGAAAATTCCCGTGTTTTCCCTAATCATTTGTGGATTTTCTCCTAACATATTCACGTCATCCGCATAGACAAGCAGCTGATGTAACCCGTTCAATTTCAAACCCTCTCTGTTATCCTGGACTTTCCTAATGGCATACTCTAGAGCAAAGTTAAAAAGTGAAGGTGATAGTGCATCTCCTTGCTTTAGTCCACAGTGAATTGGAAACGCATCTG
>NC_091123.1:131237126-131267126 GCF_040183065.1 Periplaneta americana | reverse complement strand
TCACTAATGCAATTCAAATGGGTGTTATGACGTGACTCCTTATGTGTTTTATTTCATTTTATTTTAGTAGGTTATTTTACGACGCTTTATCAACAGCTTAGGTTATTTAGCGTCTGAATGAGTTGAAGGTGATAATGCCGGTGAAATGAGTCCGGGGTCAAACACCGAAAGTTACCCAGCATTTGCTCATATTGAATTGAGGAAAAACCCCGGAAAAAACCTCAACCAGGTAACTTGTCCCGACCGGGAATCGAACCCGGGCCACCTGGTTTCGCTGCTAGACGTGCTAACCGTTACTCCACAGGCGTGGACAACTAGATGGCAGGGTAGTAAACCTGACAAAAGTTGTTACCATCAAAGCCTGTAACACAGACCAATCTGGGTATATATGATCTACGGTAGTGTCCACACCTATGGAGTAACGGTCAGCGCGTCTGGCCGCGAAACCAAGTGGCCCGCGTTCGAATCCCGGTCAGGGCAACTTACCTGGTTGAGGTTTTTACCGGGGTTTTCCCTCAACACAATACGAGTAAATGCTGGGTAACTTTCGGTGCTGGACCCGGGACTCATTTCACTGGCATCATCACCTTCATTTCATTCAGACGCTAAATAACCTAGATGTAGATAAAGCGTCGTAAAATAACCCGGTGAAAAAATCTATGGTAGTATCTACCTACAGCAGTAGTTCCCACAGTGGGGTCGCGAGAATATTTACAAAATAATACAAAACCGCCTTTTTTAACATACATTTATTTTGATTTTAGACACAAACATAAACAATACTAAACATAAAAATATTAACAAACTTTTCAGTACATCTAGTTATAAAGTATAAATTCATTAACGCGATTTTTCAGTATGCAGCTTCTCAAATCTAGACTCTATGTTCCATAAAACAATGATATAATTTTCAACTTTAAGGAAGTTTCTCGCATTTGTTTTGAGGGTGATCACAGACAGAAAACTTATGTTGCATACATACGAGTTTGCAAATGTTATTAAAAATTTATGAACTAACAATCTCATTTAATTTGATATTCTCAAGAAAGTAGTTCGATTAATTAAAATGTATCTCAGTGAAACTTACAGCAGAGTCCATATAGGTCAGTTTCTATCTGATGATTTTCCAATTCACTGCGGGCTAAAGCAAGGAGATGCACTATCACCTTCACTTTTTAACTTCGCTCTAGAATGTGCCATTAGGAAAGTTCAGGATAATAGAGAGGGTTTGGAATTGAACGGGTTACATCAGCTTCTTCTCTTTGCGGATGACGTGAATATGTTAGGAGAAAATCCACAAACGATTAGGGAGAACATGGAAATTCTACTTGAAGCAAGTAAAGCGATAGGGTTGGAAGTAAATCCCGAAAAGACGAAATATATGATTATGTCTCGTGACTAGAATATTTCAAGAAATGGAAATATAAAAATTAGGGATTTATCCTTCGAAGAGGTGGAAAAATTCAAATATCTTGGAGCAACAGTAACAAATATAAATGACACTCGGAAGGAAATTAAACGCAGAATAAATATGAGTAATGCCTGTTATTATTCGGTTGAGAAGCTAGTCCAATGTCAAAAAATCTTGAAGTTAGAATTTATAAAACAGTTATATTGCCGGTTGTTTTGTGTGGTTGTGAAACTTAGACTCTCACTTCGAGAGAGTTACAGAGATTAAGAGTGTTTGACAATAAGGTTCTTAGGAAAATATTTGGGGGTAAGAGGAATGAAGTTACAGGAGAATGGAGAAAGGTACACAGCCCTTGAGTTTAGAGCACAGCGCTTTACCCCGATATCACTGGGGGCTACAAATGTAACAATAGGAAAATAAAAATTGGAAATATTCGTATTTTAACCGACACATCAGAACGAGCAGAAATTAGTCATACGAAGACAAAGACGAAGTGAAGAGAAGAATTATAATTCCAAATTACTTGGTTTGAAAGGTAGATTTGTAGGAAAAATACTGCAATTATTACATTAGAAAATAAAAATAATAATTCTTTGAATGAACTTTCACGAGCATTCAATATGAAACAATGTCTATTTTTATGTAAATGTCAAGTCCCAAGTTACCCCCTCCCCTTATGACCAGTGAGCAGAACGGCGTAATTGTACGTGAAAACTATTTTATATATGTCTATATTATTTTACTATGTTCACCGAGTTAGCTCTGTGATAGCGCGTCTGCCTCCAGAGTAGCCGGAGTAAAATTTCTAACTCGGAACTAGGAGAGATGGTGGCGTATACAACTTCTAAATTGTGCACTAATATGCCTGGATTAAATTCTAAATCTCTCCGCAGTGCATATAAATAGAAGGCATATGTCACAGTTGACAGTGATTCATCTGTCGGATGTGAATGTTAAGCCTGGCGGCCCCCGGTGCTATTCGACAGGAGTAGGCTACGTGCCGGCACCGGGTTCTCCTTCTCCGTTTCTCATCTTCGTCGGGCTAAGAATTATTGTATGCCGTTACATTGTGCTTCATGCGGCTCTGACTTTAGGTACCGGTACGTGATTGCGTTGGGGTGGGGGATTTCAGTGTGTTTCATTCAGCAGTGAACTTCAGTTGATCGGTTACATTACGACCGAATACTGCTATTCGTAACAGGCAAGATTCAACGCTCTGTAAAGAAGAATAATAGCAAGATGCCAAGGACGAAATTTGTGACTTAATTTCAAATGAGGAAATTTGTAATAATTATACAGATATTGAGATAAATAATGCTTGCGTGAAAATTTTCAAACATGTCCTCATTGTTGTCCTCCACAGAAGTGGAACGAAGTCTTCTCTACATACAAGGCTGTGTTTTCTAGCAACAGGCAATCATTCTCCTTTAAAAATTTGAAAATGTGGTTTGTTATTCACTGCAACAATATATGAAAAGAAAAATTATGTAAAACAAAAACGTAATACACCATTATATTAACATAGTGAAATAAAAAGCTGATACTTGTCAATGTTATATTGGTGTACTTTCTAAAAACAGAAAATAAAATGTCCTTAAAATAGTGCAATTTTTCTTTAACAAAGAAAGTAATACTATGAAAGAGTAATGCAACGGAGAAAAATTCTCTCCGGCGCCGGGATTTGAACCCGGGTTTTCAGCTCTACGTGCTGATGCTTTATCCACTAAGCCACCCCGGCGTCGGACAGAATCGTCTCAGATTAAGCTCCAACTCTTGGGTTCCCTCTAGTGGCCGCCCTCTGCACTACGTCATAGATGTCTATGAACGTAGGACCGAAGTCCACACATGTGCTGAGGTGCACTCGTTATGAGCGACTAGTTGGCCGGGATCCGACGGAATAAGCGCCGTCTTAAATCACAAAGTGATTTACGCATATCATATATATTATTTTAATGTACAAAAGTACATATGATATTTCCATGCAGATATTCTGCGTCATCATACGATGAAAGAGTAATGGAACGAAGAAAAATTCTCTCCGGCGCCGGGATTTGAACCCGGGTTTTCAGCTCTACGTGCTGATGCTTTATCCACTAAGCCACACCGGATACCACCCCGGCGTCGGACAGAATCGTCTCAGATTAAGCTCCAACTCTTGGGTTCCCTCTAGTCGCCGCCCTCTGCACTACGTCATAGATGTCTATGAAAGTAGGACCGAAGTCCATCGGATCCCGGCCAACTAGTCACTCATAACGAGTGCACCTCAGCACATGTGTGGACTTTGGTCCTACGTTCATAGACATCTATGACGTAGTGCAGAGGGCGGCCACTAGAGGGAACCCAAGAGTTGGAGCTTAATCTGAGACATTCTGTCCGACGCCGGGGTGGAATCCGGTGTGGCTTAGTGGATAAAGCATCAGCACGTAGAGCTGAAAACCCGGGTTCAAATCCTGGCGCCGGAGAGAATTTTTCTCCGTTCCATTACTCTTTCATCGTATGATGACGCAGAATATCTGCATGGAAATATCATATGTACTTCGGTACATTAAAATAATATATATGATAGAAGTGATTTAAGACGGCGCTTATTCCGTCGGATCCCGGCCAACTAGTCACTCATTACGAGTGCACCTCAGCACATGTGTGGACTTCGGTCCTACATTCATAGACATCTATGACGTAGTGCAGAGGGCGGCCACTAGAGGGAACCCAAGAGTTGGAGCTTAATCTGAGACGATTCTGTCCGACGCCGGGGTGGTATCCGGTGTGGCTTAGTGGATAAAGCATCAGCACGTAGAGCTGAAAACCCGGGTTCAAATCCCGGCGCCGGAGAGAATTTTTCTTCGTTCCATTACTCTTTCATCGTATGATGACGCAGAATATCTGCATGGAAATATCATATGTACGTCGGTACATTAAATAATATATAAGAAAGTAATGTCTCTAAATTTTTCTTTAGCAGATAGTTGTGTTTCGAAGTCAAAGGAGTGGCTTTCAACCACACAAATGCTGAGGACTAACTTACCGTGATGATAAGCATGAGTTCAAACGAACGAAAGACACTGCGTTAACTCACCCCAACTCTGAGACGTACTCAAAGTCAGAGGCGCACGAAGCGCACTGGTAGTGTAACGGCATATATTTCTCAGGCCAAGTCATCACCATTCATTCCCTACACTACATTTACACGAAGACTTACACATTCACACACCCTCCAGTACACGACAAACTATTCACAGATACACATCATGCACAGCGTGGCCCGTCGAAGTGGTGTGCAACTTGTAAAATGGGTCACAGTGCTGCCATCTGTCCGCAATATGCGGAACCCGAATCACGCAAGTGAAGAGGGTAGATATTAGATACATGCATAGGCTATTATTTTATTTCCGTATTCGTATTTTGTAAGTGAGATATATACAACTTTTATTCGCTTATTTCACTTCATTTGTCTCGACATTGGATTTTTCCAAGGTAAATTTGCTACAGTGTAAGGTACATTATCGTACTGAATCTTAGTATATAAAAGTAACTCCGTGATGCGGTAGCGCATACAGCCTAAACCGAACATGCAACTCCTAGTTTCACGTCCCTATGCCGCAGCAGATGTTAACTATCATCCCAGATCACATATGGATTGCTCGTTCCTTTGTTAAAATCGTTTGCACTTTGAAGAGAACGACCGCCAGGATCGCCACCCGTCCGCCGTAAACGAACACGAGATGGCAGTACAGTCGCTAATGCAATTCAAACGGAAGTTATGACGTGACTCCTTATGTAAAAACTAGATGGCAGCATAGTAACTTCCAAACCTATAACGCGGAGCAATCTGGGTATGATCTAGACTATCATCCAACGAAAGTAAGAAAGACACGTGCGTTTAGCCATTGTAGCTGCCTTTAGAAGCCGAATTTCTCTACTCACTTTAGTTACCCAAATTGAACACGAAACTGGGTGTGCATCGGTCTCATACACACGCGGAGCAATCTGGGTATGTTCTAGACTATCATCCAACGAAAGTAAGAAAGACACGTGCGTTTAGCCATTGTAGCTGCCTTTAGAAGCCGAATTTCTCTACTCACTTTAGTTACCCAAATTGAACACGAAACTGGGTGTGCACCGGTCTCATACACACGCGGAGCAATCTGGGTATGATCTAGGCTATCATCCAACGAAAGTAAGAAAGACACGTGCGTTTAGCCGTTGTAGCTGCCTTTGGAAGTCGAATTTGGCTACTCACTTTAGTTACCCAAATTGAACACGAAACTGGGTGTGCACCGGTCTCATACACACGCGGAGCAATCTGGGTATGATCTAGGCTATCATCCAACGAAAGTAAGAAAGACACGTGCGTTTAGCCGTTGTAGCTGCCTTTAGAAGCCGAATTTCTCTACTCAATTTAGTTACCCAAATTGATCACGAAACTGGGTGTGCACCGGTCTCATACACACGCGGAGCAATCTGGGTATGATCTAGACTATCATCCAACGAAAGTATGAAAGACACGTGCGTTTAGCCGTTGTAGCTGCCTTTGGAAGTCGAATTTGGCTACTCACTTTAGTTACCCAAATTGAACACGAAACTGGGTGTGCACCGGTCTCATACACTGGATGAAATTTCGTTCCCATCAAGACTCTAACTACCGCTTATTCCGTAACGCTACTTCAAGCCACAGCACTTCAAACCACGCAGCCATAAATTAAAAGGTTTTTGTCGAAACTGAATAGAAATTATAAAAGCGTATCAGAGTATATTTCATAATAAACAATTCTTTAACATCTCAAAGAAAATAATTTGGCTCCAGTAAGAGTTGAAAATGAAAAGCGTAGCAAGGTACAAAAGCCTCCCTAAGCACTGAAGGTTATTAAAAAACAGACTTAAGTCATTTTATTTAAAAAGGTGTAAGTTAAAACTACGTATGTTGTAGGCTGAAAGTGCTCTGTAAATGTTACACACAATATTAGAGAATTAAAATGACGTTATATTCTTCGATACAGTATATTGATAAACTTTAGTTACCGAAAATAAGACGCTAACATTGTTATTGTCGTACATAATGACTCGGATATACGTCATTCTTGCATCAAGTTATAGATATTCTGGAAGACCAAGAAGCTCTCTCTAATGTTCCTTTCTTGCCAATTTCTCGGCGCTTTTCTTGTGACTCGTATACAGAGTATAAAACGCCTTGCTTCCTGGAAATCAATTTATTTGCCAAGCCATCATGTCAAGTCAAGATAAAAGAAAAGAACATGATGGAAAAGTAGTACATGGAGCAGAGAAAATGACCTGAAGATAACAGAAACAGGTAGAACGAAGAAAAAATAAGACATACAATCTGTACACTAAGTGAAGTTTTACCTCATTTTGATAACAAATGTAGTTTATTATAAACCAACATTTGTTATTTGATGTTAGTTCTCTTACAAGAACGCAAAACGTTTACAAAGGGGTGATAAAAAAGAAGAAATTTCGTTATTTCTAAAACCGGTTGTGTCAGATATATTGAATATTTCTATTACAGAATAATTAAATTAAATAAATCAGAGAGGCATTGATATAGCGGATAATGAAATAATTTTTGTGCGAGATCTTGCGTATTTGCTTGGTTTCCGCACAAAACCAATCCGCGGAAAGTCTAAAATTCCACATTCAGTATTCCCAACCTAACACACATAACAATTTCCCTCTTCTTACCGCTTAAGTGACATATTGATTTTACTGCTTTAGGCTTTTAACATATTATTTTTTAGAGACGTTCAATATAGTAATAATTATAAATTGGAAACTTACCACTGAAATTTCACCTAAATTGCATTGTTAATTATTGTTTTTAAATATTTGCAAAAATTAAATAAACTCTACAACTCCACTAAAGTCAGTGCATTCGTGATGCAAGTAACATTAAGGAAGCCGTGAAAAAATCAACAAGATTCGAGATGCCGATATTATTACTGCAATATGTTATAGAAATAATATTGTTAAAATATTAAAATGAAAAATAAATCATTACATAACCTTACCGTTTGTTTTAAGTTCGCATTTATAGACTGGTGGGAAATCAAAGACAGACGTATATCACGGCCTGCTGGAGTATAGTAAACACAGAAAACATTTTAAAGCAACAATGTTGAAGATAGATATTTTTGTTTTGCAAATTTGCCGTCATTGAACAGAAACCAAGATGGAGATTTCATTGCAACTAATTATAAATTCCTGTTTTAGGTATGTAATAAACGATCTTCGCACAAAATAATGTACGATAACGAGCGGTATGTTTTCTTTCAATTCTCGGAAATTAAAAAAGCTCAACTACGTTTCGCTTTTTCAAACTTTTCATCGAACATGAAAACTTCAACATACCGCTCTTGTAACGCATATTACTATTTTCTACGGTAGTGCGTAAAGTTTAATTTTACCCATTGTTATCCGTGCCTAAAGCAGCAGTGACCAAAGCGGGTGTCGTGATTACATCGTGTAATCACAGACATTCAAACAGGTACGAGGAGTTTCCTTTACATTGCTGTGTGTTTCATTCACGTACTGAAGGCAAGAAGTGACGGTATCATGTCGCTCTACAAACTCTGTCTCTACAACCAGTAAGAGGTGGTTTCGTAAAGAATGAGAAGGAAGACTTTTTTGTTGTTCTGTCGGAAAAAATGTAATATGTTTACTTTGTTCAACGGTTCAATTAGTAATATATAGAAACACTAGCCGTACCCGTGCGCTCCGCTGCACCCGTTAGAAATAAATATAAAGTAATTACATAATTAAAATAGGACATTTGATCCAGGGAACATTCGTGTTTGATAGAAGGATAAATCGTTTAATATGTTACTTAATTTAAATTGCATCCAAATAATTAAAATGCGATCATTTTGGTCCAGAGACACTCATTTGGTGCAATGACAATTCCTTTAAAATGTTTCTTAACTTTTATTATATGCAACCATAGCTTAATGAAGATTGACATCATTTAGATTTAATGTGTATATTTTATTTTACTTGTTATAGGTTTCCATTGAATTATGGTAATAACTTAATTTTAACCCTTGTTTTCTACGTATTCAGTAAATGGCGCTTGGCCCACTATGGTTCCGAACCCTTCAAATAACATTACTGTAATAACATTATAGCATTATGTCCATCTAGAGAAACTACACTTTCCAATGGTGAAATAATAATTAATTATACAAATCGGTTAATTTAGCCTCCGATATTACTTCATACAAACACAGAAACATTCTCTGTAGGCTATCTTTCATAGCTTTCGATTGTTGCTGTCCAAGGCCCCTTATAGAAGAAGTCATTTGTTATTTCATTGCACCGTCTTAGATGGCGTTATTTTAATTTTAAAACTCATTTATCTCATTAAATATCAGTCCTATCAAAATTTTGTAAAGAATAAAACTTATCGGAAATCATGTTTAAAGAAACTGTTGTTATGTAACATTTGTCATGGAAATTAATAATAAGGGAGATATTTCGATTTATTTAATTCAGGCCCCCTTATAACCCCCCTTTTAAATAAAGTATTTTGAATGCCATATAGCCTAAAATCTAAGTTACAACGAACTTAATTTATATTCCAATTTTCTTCGAAATCCGTTCAGCCATTATCGCGTGAAGAGGTAACAAACATACAGACAGACATACAAACAAAAATTTCAAAAAAGCGATTTTCGGTTTCAGGGTGGTTAATTATATATGTTAGGACCAATTATTTTTGGAAAATCGAAAATTACCAGAAAAATTTCGGCTACAGATTTATTATTAGTGTAGATTACTTGCCTCGCTGAATAATGTATTAGTATTATTATTATTATTATTATTATTATTATTATTATTATTATTATTATTATTACTGACCACTAAGTATGTATTTCCATAATTCTTCTGTACGTGCATGAATATTGATATTTTTATTTCTTCTCCCTAGAAGGATAAAATTATTAGTTTTATCTCAGTTTTTATCTTATTAATCTTTAGATGAGGGTAACTACAGTATTTATTACCTTAAGCAGAAAAACTAAAATACAGGCACTGGAGACCTGTGTTTATCCTGTATTACTTTATGGGTGCCAAACATGGTCGCTAACAGGGAAACACAGGACCAAACTACAAACGTGTCAAAGGAAAATGATGCGCAAAATTATGGGCGTATCACTGAAGGAGAAAATCCCAAATGCAACACTGTGTCAACTAGCAGATACGCAGGACATAACACATGCAGCCATCACATCCAAATGGAAATGGGGTGGACACGCGGCCAGGCTACCAGGCGACAGATGGACATACCGAGCTACCACGTGGGACCCCCGCATAGGAAGGAGGCTTCAGGGCAGACCTCGGCGCAGATGGGCAGACTTCTTCAACAAACAGGCAGGTCAACAATGGTCCAGAGAGGCAAGAGACAGAAGAAAGTGGAAACTACTCGCGAGACATTTGTGCATAGACAGGAAGTTGTGAAAGCCATTGAGAGAATCATTGTTAAAGAAATTCAAGTTCCTAGACTTAAATATCACGTCTAACGTGAACTAGCTCATCACGTTAGGCAAATAGAGGTTTCCCTTATTTAAGGAGGCCTTTGTCCTTCATGGGACAGAATAGGCTGTCTTTATCTTTATCTTTAAAACTATTTATTACTTACTCATTTAATAATATTGTAGAAAACTGATTCAATATTATGTGCCAACGAACTGTTAAACGCCAGGAATTGACACGTCTTAAATCACAGCAAAAAAAAGAGAAAGATGACATATATAAATGTAAGGAAGTCAGCTACCTAATGGGGTTTGAAATATCTCGTGCTCTAAAGCCTTTTAATGGAACAAAATTTCTCAAAAGAGTAATGATTAAAATAGCTTAAATAACTTGTCCATAAGAAGTTTTTAATTTTGAAAAACTACGAATTTCTCGACCAAGCATCGAGAGAAGAATTTACAAAATTCCTGATTATATTCAAGAGGAAGGTTAAAAAATGAAACAAGAAAAATTATATATTATTCACTAGCTCTTGATGACAGCAGTGACATTACTGATACAGCAAAGCTTGAGATTTTTATCCGCGGAATTGATGAAGATGTTAGTACAGGAATCACCACTGGTTGTAGTTTTCATGCCAAGCACCTTTCCTCCGTCATATTACTTCATAAGCTGTCTGTCACATGTAATCACTGCCGTTCGAGTTTTGGTCACCGCTTGCTTAAAGTGAGTCTTTAAAGCACTAGTGCTTAAAAATGTAAGTAATCACATTAGGCATTGCTAACTACTAACTTACTACTATTACTAGTAACAGTAATAATGATAATAATAATAATAATAATAATAATAATAATAATAATACTGACTAATTCAAATACGAGTAATACATGAATCCCGGAAGAGAAATATTCTTGTTCGCGAACCATTTCAATTGATTTAAACATTTACGAGATACATAAACCAACTCTTTCGTCTAAAAAAAATTGTAGTAAAGACAAAATGTAGAACCATTTAGTAAATTAATAATTATTAATTATAATTAATAAAGAAAAAAACAAAATTCATTAAAAATGAAACGTAAAACTATTTAATAGTTCTTAATTCAATAGTAACTAAAGGTGATATGCATAGACGTTTCGCTAGCCCGCGCTGCAAGCGTGCTAAACTAGCCCCGGCTATCGACTGATTACTTGTACAGGATTCATATCATACAATATCGCTAACACTGGTTTATGAATACAAAAAAAAGTTAGTTCGCTGATCGTCCACCGGAACCCCTCGCTAAGAATGTCTATGAATATGACCCTGTAAGTTTTACGGAAAATGAAGAAGAACTACAGAAATCAGTTACAGACTTAAGTAAAGTGATAAAAATTTAAAATAACGTCGACAAAAAAAACTAAGTCCATGGGATTAAGAGGAAGAGAACGGACGCGAATTACAATATCAAGAAGCCTAGATGAAGAAATAATAAATATTTGGGGTCTAAAACATCGGCTGCAGAAACAATGGAGGAAGAAGAGTATAGTAAATTAAATAGATGTATGAAGCGACACAAAGGGAGAGACATGAGAAGAGATGTAAAACACTGAATATACAGAGTGTTTCCGAAGTGGTGTTACAAACTTTCATGGATGATGGCGAAGGACACATGTATCAATTTGAGATAAGAAACCCTAGTCCGGAAATGACCGAGTCGAAAGTTACAAGCAAAAATAGTTCTATGGAAATGAAATAATTTTATTCCTTCGTATACCTTATTTATGTGTATTTATCTGTACATCTTACACATACTGTATTCATCTGATGTTGTTTACGTTGTCTACTTACAGTATTCCATTCAGTGCGCTGTCTGAGGGATGGAGACAGGAAACTACACTAAATCAATGCAGATAGCGTAAAGTGTAACGGACATGGTCGGTCCTGATATGCACGTCTGTAGACAGCAGTGCATGTGTACAAGTTACAGTGTCCAGTCGATCAGTCCTAGTGAAATGGAGGAGTATACGAGAGCGGAATAAGCAGACCTGAATTTCGAATACGGATGAGCCAATGGGAACAGTAGATAAGCTACAAGTACCCACGTAGGAGACATCCGGTCCATACCATTTTTCCACGACTGTTCCAAAAGTTAAGGGAAGGGCATATGGTGCCAAATAACAATTCCATTTCCACACAACTATTTTTGCTTATAACCAGGCTTCGAGACTTTGGACCCGATACAATAAGTTTACTGTGCTTGTACTATAGGTTGTTGACTCGCTGCAGGTAATGAAAGGTAGAGATGTGTTGAGGTAACAATGTTGCTATTTAGAATAGAGTACGGTAGTATGGGGAATCGCACACATATGGATATTCTGAAAGTAAATATACATTACACAATGACAATGTCAAAATAATGTGAAAAGCATTTCTTCCCCTGTCTTTTATAACATTTGTGTTTAATTATACACAGTGTTAATGGTGAAAATAAACATGTAGCAATTTTAATTTCTTCATTTATCCTATTGGTCGTCTTTAGGAAGTGCAGTTACAGTACAGAATTGCACTGTACTACGAGATGCATTTTCAGTGTCTCAAACGTAAATCTTTTTCAGTTGTCTACCAAACACAGTTTGTACTGTGAAAACATGCGCTCTACGTCGCATGACGTGATAGGAGCAAAACGAAAAAACCTAACATCATTGCAATCTCTAAGAGACAGTCCTTTATTCTCAGGTGACTCTATGTCCACTAATTTGCTGTTTATATTACAAAATGCTCCATATACGTTTTTTTTTTTTACATAAAATTGATTTCCATTTCTGTTTTACATGTTCAGTAACCGGTGTACTTGGTGTCTCATTAATTCTCTGTGTCATTTCCTCAACTAACTTGAGGGCTTCCGGCATCTCTTGCATTCACTTTTCTAACGATGTAATAGTTTCAGACACAGTTTTAAAATAGGTTTGTATGAAAACCAAATTATTCGTCAGAACCTTCAAATCCAGAGCGTTTTCCTTTGCGTATTTGTTGTCATTCATTCTACAGTACCCCCACCCCTGTACGCTTTACCACTATACTCAGTACGCCGTTATGCGGATTTCCCACTGAACTGCTCTATCGGGTCCGAAGTCTCGAAGCCTGCTTATAACTTTCGACTCAATCATTTCCGGACTAGGATTTCTTATCTCAAATTGATACATGTGCCCTTCGCCATCATCCCTGAAAGTTTGTAACACCACTTCGGAAACACTCTGTATAACAGTTTCGAAACCAGCACTGAAATACTCAAGTGAAACATGGGTTTTTAGGAAAACGAAAAAATCCAATTCTTGAGGCGGGCAAAATGAGGTTTCTGAGACTCCTAGTAGAAGTAGATTAGGGCATGAAAATATTAAAAAACAATTAGAAGAAACTAGTTTAGTTGATAATAGCCGTAGATACGAAAAGATCACGTTTGGAGAATGGTCGCTTTTAGATATCCTGTTTCATTAACCAAAGGAAGAAGAAGAGTTTTTAGACCGACAAATAGACGGAGAGACCAGTTTTAAAATTAACTTCGGAACAGACTGCAGGGTCCAAACCTTGTTAAGGAACAAGAGAAGGAAGAAGAAGAAGAAGATCAAAATCCATTTAGAGACTCCTCATTAAGTAATTGGAAATACGTGAACTGCCTGGACCTATCGAACGAACCTATAGTTCTCTGTGACAAAAAGTGTACACCGTACAAAAATAGGTGGTCAGCATCTGAAACAGTCGCTATATTAGACTAATGATCTTGTAATCGATCATTTATTATTCTGTTTTGGAGCTACTAGGAGATCTTTAGATATTTTCGTATTTACATATTCTATCCTCAAAGCCTAATATTCTGAATTCAAAATATCTCCGTAAATTCTGATTTCTTCTATTTTAACCCAAGAGCAACACAAAGACCATACGTAAGAAGAAATAATTCCTATCCAAGGAAAAATCCCTAAGCATAATCGGGAACCGAATCTGATACCTCCTGGTTAGCAGCCAGCATTGCTAACCACTAAATCAAAAAGGATGGCCAGAGTATTATACGACGTTGAAAAATAACTGAAAAAAATCAGCATAAATTAAACTTCAGCCGAGTTATAAAGGATTTTCCAGCTATACATAAATAATCCCTTAAAACGTTTTGATATTATTCAGACATTAACATTTTCTTGCTTTTACACGAATAAATATATTCATGGAAATATGAGGTCAGGCCACTAATTTGGAATGGACATATTCTGCGCTCGTATATAGAGTTTTAAACAATAAAATGAGTTCCTATATATTATTTCGTCTGACTCGAACATACTGAAGAAACGTCACTGAAGTAGTTGGTTCATTTCGTATTTTGGAGATTAAGAGTTAGATTCTAGAGAACATCTATCGGAATCACGTTCCTTAGTGGTTTCCTCTAAGAAGATGCTGGATTTTAATTTGAATAGAACACGATTTATTTCTCGATAATATGGTTCTTTTCGTCACTTCATAATCATGTTATAGTATATCAAAGACAGTGAAAAATATCATTAATTAAAAAAAACATGACCAAAATGTAATGTGTTCCAAAACGATTATTCTTTCAAATATTAATGAGAAATTAACATAATACAATTAATTTTAAAGTGAAATTTTCAAAGTTTCAAGTTCTAAGTATCTGAAAACGTATTGGCTACTCCATAACATTAATCGTTTTGCATTCTGCAACTTTCGAAAACAAATTCAGTCACAAAGGTCATTTCGTAGACTTTTCCGAAATTATTATTTCCCACATCATTGGATTACACGTGCTACTTCCGCTGATGTAGACTATCGCCTCTGGTCTTCCAAGTCACCAGAATTGACGCCATCTAACTTCGTTCTTTGACGGTATGTGAAGGATGTTGATTATTGTGTTGGTGTAGGACATATAACTAGTGATTCTGAAACTGAGTGTTTATAAGGTGCCAATAAAACTTCCAAATTTCTTACAGTATTTATATAGGCTACACCAAGTTATTTTATGGTCTCCTAAGTCACCAGACTTGACACCATCTAACTTCGTTCCTTGAAGGTATGTGAAGGATTTTGATTATTGTGTTGAAGTATGGCGTATAACGATGATTCTGAAATTGAGTGTTTACATCGTGCCAATAAAACTTCCAGATTTCTTACAGCAATTATATAGCCTACACCAAGTTATTTTATGGTTAGTACTTACTTACTAATAATAATGATATGAAAGTGTTACCAATTTCGTAACACGGAGTATATAAATATTCATGGGAAAATATATGTAATAAAATAACAGAGAAATGAACAGAAATGTAAATGGACTTTTACAGGGTAATTCACAGCATCTAGTCAAAATTCCATAACGTGTACAGGTCCCCAACGTGATAATTTATAACGTTCAATATTACTGGTCACTGCCACGGATTCAGTTCCCAAAACTTTTAAGCTTGTAATATCAATATGAGCGCCGAAATCTACGACAAAAAATGTATTATAGTAATCGCGTTCTGAAATACATATCGGGAATACATTTATACTTTCCACCATTCAATTTTCTATTCTATTTCTGTCTCAATTTAGTGCTTTATAAAATTTTACCTTATTTCTAATATTGCCTTCTTTCCTAATGATCTGAAGTTCTGTTTATTGTTGCCAATATTAAATCAGATGTGTTTATATTATTCTCCATAGCCTAATCTTTGCGGTAGTTATATTGAAAACCTAAGTAACCAATAACAGAAGACTTGGTCTGTAAATTTGTTGCATATACTCTATTAATTTCAGCTACACATGAGAATATTCTTAGTTTTAAAAACCTTCAGCATTTTTTGACAGTATCATTTTATTTAATGGCGCTTTCTAGAACGACTCACAAATCTGTACGTAGGGCTTTTCAAAAGTAAAAATCAACTTTAATTCCTCAGGTTTTCTTCATTTTGTGTACATTCTTAAAATTCGAACATTGGCTTATTTTACAAGAAATGGGATTCTTTACATTACCGCCCATTGCCATAACTTCATCTAAATGTTGTATATGTCTGTCATTTTGTTTTTGTACAAGTGACAACCTCTCTTCAATGTTGTATTCAGCGATTATCGGACATCTGATGCAATCCATATCGTCCAATAGCAGTAATGGTCCATTGACTTTGGTACAAACAGAAAAAAAAACTAGTGAAATTTGGTACAATTCATATGATTCAATGTTAAAAAGGTCCAGGATATTTGCTTAAATGGTTATATGTGATAGATCTAGATGGTCAAATAATGTTGTAAAACTTCCAGAATATGCGGTTTATTTTTTTTGTCTTACAAATATACAGGGTTTTCTTTTCAAAACTTCCCAGTCTAAATAACTAATTATTTCAATTCAATTCAATTTAAACAAAAAACACGTCAATATAGATATTGAGGGGGAAGCCTGAAACCAGGCTTAATTATATTTTAGATTTCACCCCCACCCCAGTCTTCCCCACTTTGAAATTTCAAATGGCACCCCTATATTGTTATACTTAAATATGAAAGAGTATTCAATTGTTTATACAAATCATTCATTTGTTTTTGCATCCTTTGTTTTCTGTCATCGCCTGGCAACCTGTATTTTTGTTATTATCACTTGACTGTAGGATGAAAACAAAGCTTATTTTGTGTAACTTCCTAAATTTAATCAATAAGGATGATTTATGTTCTTTCTTGAAGGGTATACATAATTTTAAAATAATTTAATACACAAACACAACTATTACATGAAATGCTCAACAAGTTTTTGTAGCTTTACTCTCTTCATCTGTAATCAACAATAACAATAATCCAGGTTACCAAGCGACGACAGAAAACAAAAGATGTGAAAACGAATGAAGTGTATAAACAATTGAATACTCTTTCATATTTAAGTATAAAAATGTAAGGATGCCATTTTAAATTTCAAAGGGGGGGGTTAAATCTAAAATGCAAATGAGCCTGTTTTCAGACTTCCTCCTCGATATCTAAATTGAGGTGTTTTTGTTTAAATTGAATTCAATTTAAATAATTAGTTATTTAGACTGGGAAGTTTTGAAATGAAACCCTGTTTATTTATATTATATGTGTACTCATTGTTGAATTTTCTCCAATTGACTGTAAATCAGCAACAAACACAAATATAAATTTGCAGTTTCATTGAGTTTCACAAACGAAATTTTAAGTCACAAATAACATGACAGAAATAAATTTTTTCACAGAAACAGAAGCCAATGTTACATCATAATGGGTTTTGTTATTTTGCCATTTATATTATAACCTATTTGAAAATAAAATTGGTCCAAAAACAGTACCCTGCGACGCGCTTAATTTTAAATATTACTAAATCGATTATGAATTTTAGTCATCTTGTTTATATTACTTAAATATGATTTAAATAAATTTATACTATAAGTTTCAAATTAGAGTGTGTTAATTGGATCTTTCACAGAAAAATGGAGCTTTAAAATGCAATTTTCTCAGAATCTTAAATTTTGAGTTGTCTCTCTTTTGAACTGGCCCGTATGTATGACCTGTAAAAATGTCTTTAGAATTCTTTATTGGACTAAATGTGTTATACCAAATAGCCTATATTGTACCGACCATATTATGCATTGTACCAAATGTCACTGGACGTTTCATCGTTGGACCATATGCAGTGTACCAAATATACTGCACCAAATGGCTGTGGACATTATTGAGCATTGTACCATATGCACTGTGCCAAATGTCTCTGAGTTCGTGTTCTAAAATATCTGCCACAATGTGTGCCATGGAGCTTTTCAACTCGTCTACTATCTTAGGTTTGCTCAAGATCACACTTTCCTTCAGTTAGCCCCACAACGAACAATCTGCTGGGTTAATGTCTGACGATCTTGCACCAGAGCAATCAGAAACAAACAAACCCATGTCCATGGTGATGCAAAAAATCCCATTTCTTATGTAATAAGCAAGACTGGGATTCTTAGGTTCGAACCTATTCTGTTACTCTCGAAGTATCGCCTTATATGGCAACGATTAATACAATTCAGTTTTATAGGATTTAAAAGGACCTAATTCGTAGGTAATATTATTTTACCCTTAAAATTAAAGAATAATGGTATTTTACAAAGAAATTAAAATTAGTGTAACTCTGGAAATATTGAGATTATGACACATGTTTATATGACGTTTTTGCTCAGAATGTCTTCGGAAATAAGCTCCATAAGTGACCGTAATTCCTCGTGAATCACCCTGTATACTAGCATTGTAAATACTTTATTATTTATTATTTTTGGAATTTTATCACATATTTGTATCATTCTGTAACCTCTCAGTAATATTCGGCTAATTTCTAATTTGCGCTTTATGAAATTGTTATTTCGATATTTTCTAGGAAGAGAGATTTTAGGAACAGTTAACAATTGTCCCTAAATTATTCGGACGGCCAAAGCTTCCACATGGATTGAGGTTTTCGACATAATAACCGTGAGCACACAGAGGGGCTTGCGGGCTTCTGTGACAGACAATCTGTCTGAGTGGTCCACTACCAGATTCCGGGACACGTTACCTCGGCAACGCTTGATCAATTAGGTATGTGCAGCTAGAATTCCGCACATAGCGTTGACAAACACATTTTGACGGCCCCGACCTGCTTGGAAAGTACAAAACAGAGATTACACGTCCCTCCAACGCAGACGTGTGTGCCTCAGTTTCATTTCAAAATTACAATTGTGCTTATTAGTGTGAATAATATTTAATTCCTTTATGTAAACTTGCTAAATTACAAACTACATTAAATAACTTCCGTAATTAAGGAGTGGGGTTTCAATCAGAAAGAGAGAGGTTCGATTCCCGATAAAATATGAAGCCCTATTCTTTGTAAACTTAGTTGTGACTGAAATTTCAGGAATTTAGGGAAAAAATATTTAAAATTTTTTACATTACAAGATTCTAGTGCTATTGATCGGATTTTTTGTATTCGACAGATATTAGACAGAAAAAATGGGAGTATAAGGGTAAAGTACATCAGTCATTCATAGATTTCAAAACGGCATATGACTCGGTTAAGAGATAAGTGTTATATGATATTCTTATTGAATTTGGTATTCCCAAGAAACTAGTTCGATTATTCAAAATGTGTCTCAGTGAAACGTACAGCAGAGTCCGTATAGGCCAGTTTCTACCCGATGCTTTTCCAATTCACTGAGGGCTAAAGCAAGGAGATGCACTATCACCTTTACTTTTTAACTTCGCTCTAAAATATGCCACTAGGAAAGTTCAGGATAACAGAAGATTTGGAATTGAATGGGTTAAATAAATCAGCTTCTTGTCTATGCGGATGACGTGAATATGTTAGGAGAAAATCCACAAACGATTAGGAAGAACACGGAAATTTTACTTGAAGCAAGTAAAGCGACAGGTTTGAAAGTAAATCCCGAAAAGACAAAGTATATGATTATGTCTCGTGACGATAATATTGTACGAAATGGAAACATGAAAATTGGAGATTTATCCTTCGAAGAGGTTGAAAAATTCAAATATCTTGGAGCAACAGTAACAAATATAAATGACACTCGGGAGGAAATTAAACGCAGAATAAATATGCCTGTTATTATTCGGTTGAGAAGCTTTTGTCATCTAGTAGTCTGCTGTCAAAAAAATCTGAAACTTAGAATTTATAAAACAGTTATATTACCGGTTGTTATTGTTGTGAAACTTGGACTCTCACTTTGAGAGAGGAACAGAGTTTAAGGGTGTTTGAGGATAAGGTTCTTAGGAAAATATCTGGGGCTAAGAGGGATGAAGTTACAGGAGAATGGAGAAAGTTACACAACACAGAACTGCACTCATTGTATTCTTCACCTGACATAATTAGGAACATTAAATCCAGACGTTTGAGATGGGCGCGGTATGTAGCACGTAGGGCAAATTCAGAAATGCATATAGAATGTTAGTTGGGAGACCGGAGGGAAAAAGACCTTTGTGGAGGCCGAGACGTAGATGGGAGGATAATATTAAAATGGATTTGAGGGAGGTGAGATATGATTATAGGAACTGAGTTAATCTTGCTCTGGATAGGAACCAATGGCGGACTTATGTGAGGGCGGCAATGAACCTCCGGGTTCCTTAAAAGCCAGTAATTTTATTATTATTATTATTATTATTATCATCATCATCATCATCTCCATCATGAGAAGATTTGAGCTCTCCTATTCTGTCTCATACCCACTAGCAATCTGGTGAAATACACTAGCATTAGGTTTTGTTCACAAGACACGAGACCCGTGTTACAGCTTACTCTGGAAAAGTTCTACAGTTCTACATGGCTGACTGTCAAATATTCAGTAATTAGAGAGGAAATGCGTCATTATTTATTCCGTTTAAAAAATAACAGTCTGATGTATCTGATTAATTTGCATATTCCCGATATTATGCAACCATTTTGGGGTTAATAGATTCACATGTACTGCACAGAATGGTCATATAATCAAAGCACATGCATTAATATTAGCATCCAACGTATCTGATCATGGGAACAGGAACATCTGTTTGCTTGCCACAAAATGATGCTCATTGAGCTCTGAACATGCATGCATCCACTTGTTGGCAGACGATAATATAGACTATGAAAATAATCATTACCCAGCCCTTTCCATGATGCTGATTAGGTTCGAATCTCCCTCATCACGAGTGTTTGTTCACTGTTAATGCTAATTCTTTGGTTATCTTAAGCGATCTTGCATACTACCGCCCTAACATGAAGGAAGTCCCGTCAAATATGTGTGTCTGGAGTACGAGACTAAATCAGGTGCACCGTTATTTAATTTATTTTAGTTTAATAGGCTGTTTAACGACGCTTCATCAACTGCGAAATTACACAGGGTGTTAAATAATATGTGGGAAACTTTTGATGAATGGATAGAGGTCTAAAACAAGTAAAATAATTCATGTATGTATATAGTCAATGCCCCTTTGTACAGTGTATTTAAATTATAGGTACTTTTAGTCCATACATGCTTACTTGTTACAACTGTATTGCCAAAAGATATAACTTGGAAAAACAACACAAAAGTCCAAAGTTATGCTTTTGGTGGCAAACAGCCAGCCATATCCAAAATAATCATAAATAGAGACAAAATTTATATATATTTATGAAGCTTGAAATATGCATGCAAATATTGTCTACAAAAATCTTAAGGGATCTGAATAGTGATTTGGGGTGAAAACACCGATTTTCTTTTATTTTGTGTTTAAAAAACTACGAACTTGCTCTTTTAAATAAATAAATAAATAAAGAAATAAATAAATAAGTGAGTGAGTGAATAAATAAATAAAAAAATTAATAGATAAATAAATAAATAAATAAATAAATAAAGTAAACAAACAAACAAACAAACAAACAAACAAACATACATACATACATACATACATACATAGTCGGCCAGGGTAGCACAGTTAGTATAGCGCTGGCATTCTTTGCTCAAGATTGCGGGTTCGACCCCGGCCCAGGTCGATGGCATTTATGTGTGCTTAAATGCGACTGGATTATATCAGTAGATTTACTGGCATATAAAAGAACTCCTGCGGTACAAAATTTCAGCACACCGGCGACGGTGATATAAGCTCGGCAGTTGCGAACGTCGTTAAATTTCATTTAATTAAAAAAATACATACATACATACATAACATAGCATTACATTACATAACATTACATTACATACATGAGTGTTCAGAAGTGTGGAATATTACTCATAACTTCTTAAATTTTAATGTTACGAAACCAAGTTTTATACAATAGCTGTTGAAGATGAACCATGCAATATAATACCAATGTTCGAAAAAAAAATAGCTATTCAGGAATACGGAGTGTGAAAGTGAACTTTATTTTTTTAATGACACCCTATATTAAATTTTACATATTCCGAATCTCCATTACATTTTACCTATTTAATGTGTAGAAATTTTACCCATTCACCCGTTTCATATCTTTTAACTATTTATTAAAATTGCTTGAGACAAATAAGCGTCTAAAATCATGTTAAGTAGGTCATAAGACTAAACCAAACTTTACAACAGATGCTCAAAATGAGAACCATTTACAGGCAAACAATGTCTTTCACGAAGACATTCTATTGTAGATACGAGATTGAACAAATCAGTCTTGTAACTGTGAGAGAGACAATATCCAATATTAGGAGTAAATAAAGTACATATAATATGTTCTGTAATGAATAACATAATATGCATTAGGCCAACTCTCAGACATAAAATAAAAATATTGATTTTTTTTTCTGTCACTGTAGTAACTTTGTACAGTCAATTTGTAATCTCGTGAAACCTACCCTCACAACAGGGGAAGAAGAAATTGGACTGAGAAACTTTCCTCCCTCGCTACGCTTCTATTCGTAGCTTGCTAACTCACTTACCCGCACCATAATGCTCTTACTATAAACTAAAGCGCACGCATGCATTTTGTTTCACGTGTTAACGAATGGCCAATACCTTACAATCTAAGCACAGAGAGGGTAACTGCAAATTTTATTAAAAAATGAGATAGTGACATTATACCAATTCTTTAAAATATTTTGCATCTAATACCAGAGTTTTATGGTTGTATCGAGGCTCTAAACACCACAAAAATAATGTCCAACTAGGAGTACGTACATAGATGTTATATTAAGCTTTTTAGTACAACTGAAAATCTAACAGTCTAAATGTGCTAAAAGCCAAATATTTTAAATTTCATTTTATTGAATCTAAGGGAGGAACATCTATATAAGACTATCATACTAAATTGTCTTTGTCGTAGTTCATCTGTGACTAATTTGTGCGCCAAAAGACGGTGTTGTAGGTATTTCAACATGCATTGCGCAGTGTGATTTTCATCAATATCTCAGAAAGTTGTTTTTGGCACTTGGCACGTTTTGAATGTTAGGTCTTCAATTATCTGAGAACTAACTAAATTGCAGTTACCCTCTCTGTGCTTAAGAGGGCAGTATAAACCTCACAACACCTGCACGCGATCCTACTTCAGCCCTAAATGACGAGAATATCGTTGAACAAATCGATTTGCAGATAACCTTTCTACATGTTGTTCGCTCTCAATTTTACTGCTGACTTTTACTGCCATAAGATCACTGGGTTTTATAAGGGCCATAACTCAATATTTAAATCCTTATGTTTCATCCGACCGATATCGCCGGCTGTAACTGAAACCTGAAGACATAAATAAAGAGATTCGTCTTTTCACCAACCCACTCCTTCGTCCGTCTGTATTCCATTCATTCATCCATTTTCCGGTTCACCCGCCTGTGGGTCTCTCCCAACTTCAATTCCGTCTAAATCTTCCTACCCAAAGGCGCAGATTTTGGGGGGGAGGGGCAAGTCATTTTCTGCTTCCTCAACTTAGACAGAGGCGTAGCCCCTTCAATAAAATTAATAAAAAGGCCTTCCACTCCAATTCGAAGAGAGATTCTACATGATAAAAAAAAATATTTTTGAAACATGAACTGGAACATAAGCCGAAAAGGTTATTTCATATCACAGAGAGTAAAGATGAACAAAACTAACTGCCGCTCTCGCTCGTTCCATTTGTCTTTCGAGTCTCGTCTCGTCATTCTCGTGCGCTTCGAGTCTCGCTCATCATTCTCGAAATAGCATTTCGTCGGCGGGGAAAGATTTCGTAACTCTGAATAACATACATCATTGAAATAAACAACATTATAAATGTTTAAATGAGACAAAATGACAAAACAGAACAGTATCTTAGTTATCAAAATGTTCTGGTTCTATTATATATTACCTAGGATTATATAAATAGAAAAAAAAATTCTCAAATAAATTTGCATTTGAAGACTCCACTGCAAGAATGATGGAAGTCATTTGGAATACATTTTGCAGGAGAAGCAATTGAAAGTTTGAAATGCTTAGCGCTCAGAGCTTAACTGTGATTTTCCGATCATTACTGGACTATGACTATCAGTGTTAATGCCATATAACTCTGTACGTACATTCTATATGTCTTAAGCTATGCATTGACAGTCTTGGTTCATTTTCGACAAGAAACTGTCATCCATCATTCTTGCAGTGGGCTCTTCATTTCTAAGAAACATAAAACATAACGTTAATGTCTTTTACTTGAGATTGCACACTTGATCTCAAAGATATGAAAAGAAAATTCCTAGCCTTTTAATAAGGGCTTAGTAATTAAATTAAGACTGGGGAACGGATTATTATACACTGAAAGTTAGAGATGATGTTTCAAATAGGCTACTTGATTGTTTGTACATATATAACAGTTGCCAAAATAGAAAAAAAGTTCAGTAAGGTATAAACAACTGTGGCGATTCAAGACTGATTGACGTTCGGGACTTCGGGAGTGATCAATCTCGACGTCTCGAAACACTCACAAGCAGTCTTTACGTTAACGACGCGAAGTGTACAATATTGTCGTGCGGGTTTTCGGCTTTGCGGGCGCTATTAGTCTTGCTTTCTAGATCGTTGTTCATCTCTAATATAGAGGGTCAGCCGCCGCTATGAATGATGTTAGTGACGTAACTCACAACATTCCCTTCCTTTCTTTCTTCCTGCATTTGAGATAGTGAATCCCGACACGATTCAAAGGTGACTCCACTTCTTTGTTTATGATCCATTTTTTTTTCGGTTCAGCTCAAATCTATCACCTATTGCCACCGAACAATAATAATACAGTACGAAGCAGACATAATATTATTGAATTAAGAGAACTATAGTATATTATGAATCAAGTTTATAATGTTAGTGTTCTGAAGCAAGTCAAGGCCCTATCCTATACAGCTATACAGCCTATCCTGATACAGTTACTTTGGCCGAACCTTAATCATAATACATGTAATTGTATATAGGGGATACTCGGCTAATTCTGCAATATTAAGAAGTAAATCTATCATATTTTTATCAAAATGTTTATTGAAAAATATTATCGAGGTATGTACACATGGACGAAACCTTTCATTACGAAATGAGATAAAGAGACCTATTAAAATGCAAATATATTTAGTTGTACATATATTACAGTTGGAAAAGAACAACTCGGGTAATTCCGCAACAGTGCGGATAAATCCGCAATAGGACTTGGTTAATTCCACAGTCGTAAATAATTATGAAATACATTATGAAAGTAACATAAAAGAAACAATTATTTATATGTAACAATGCTCACTTTTTCACAGCTGTGTAGCAAAACACGAAAAACAGCCAACTCTCGTTGTTTGACTGTATTGCCGACAGACGTGTCGACCAATATCCTTGATTTTTTTCTATAGTACTGCAGAGGATATGCCTCCTGTTGACAGTATATCAAAACGTACGTTCACGCTATTGTAAAGTCGCAGTAAAATCATATATGCACTACTGCGGAATTACCCGTACTGCGGAATTAGCCGAGTTTCCCCTACAGAGCCTAGAGGTGAAAGAAATTTCTAGCCACCAATATTTTATATTGACTTTCACCAAGCTTTATACGGTACTTACTTGTTACTGATGATCAAAGTAATCGTACTAGTAATCTCTCAACAGTTTTATCCCTATTTCCACGCAAGAGTTGCTTAGAGACTAAAGAAATAAAACACGCAAGTGAAGCAATGGAATCCACATCCTTTCTCTCAATTCACAAATCCATTCCCAAGAGATTTCAGAGCGATAGAGAAAAAATGGCGGCCGCAGCTGACGCACAAGACAAAGCCACCATCATTGCAACCCCGCGTCTTCCACTTCACATCTGCGGTAATTGGAAAACTCTCTCTCTCTCGTCCTCTCCGTCTCAAATGTAGTAATGACTGTCGACAAGGGGTTGAATTAAGAGAACTGCTAATAATGTGTCAAAATGGAAATTCTGGGCGCAAAGCACAACTCGTCAGAATTAAGTTAACAAGCAATTAGCAAAAGTATGGGCAATGTGTCGCCAGAAGCTTTCAGCATAAAGTTCGCTAATCCAATAGCAAATATCAGTGAAGGCATACTGGGAGGGTTCTTCACCTTACACCAATAGCGCCAACTCCCTAACAGTCTTCGTAATTCCTTTCGGAATTCCTGAAAAAAATCGAATTTTGACTAATGTTATCATTTTTTTTATTTTAGCGTTAAAATGTACGGTTTCATAAACATTTTATTTCAATTATCTTAATTATAAGTATACTTTTATATAGTTGGTAGAAGTTGTGTTAATATACGAGTTATGTGTAACCAAAACTTTAAATTTAATTATTTCAAAAATAAATGTTATACGTTTTCAACGACAAGCATTCATTTTATTTCTCAATGGTTAAAGCCGGAGTGATGAAATTTGGGATACTTATTCATTAATAACTCTGTTGTGAGATGGAGCATTCGATTACTGTTTTCAGCATATCTTTATTGCTAGAGAATTATACGTAAAACAGTATTATTTTTTTATGTTTGAACATTGAAGAAATTATATTTCTTTTTAGAGATGAACAAATTAGAGTAAGGTATTACTAATTCTCCATTGCACAAAATGCAGTGTTATCTTTAAGAAAAAAAGTAGATTTAATTATAATAATTCTTTCAAAAATAGGATTTTTACTGAGGGAAAAAAAAGTATGATTAATTTTTTAAAAAGTGTTTACAGTGTGTGATTATGATATTGATATGCATATTCAGTAAAAGCGTTCTTCTTCATCTGCCATTTTATTATTCATTACAGGCTCCAATTACGTCGGACGATGCTAAGACCTCTTTCATGGTTATACGACTCATGGATCCGACACAATCGTGGATTGTCATACAGCCATTGGCGAGACGCTGTCACAGAGAGATAGAATCTCTTACGCACGTTTTAGGATCCTGCTCTCACAGTGATTTATTAAGCAATACGCGTCGTCATAGCATTCGCTCCACTATAGCTGCAGCACTGAGAGATAATTGCTTCCAGGTTTTCGACGAAGTCCACGCCCTAGCAGAAAATGGAAGCCACAGAAGAATCGACACAAATTTCCTTTATAAACAAAAGCAAAGATTTTATTATTGACCCAACCATCCAGTTTGAAAGCCAGCAGTCCCAGCCTTTAGAAGTCCATCAAGAAAAGCAGAGTATTTATACACCTATCATTCCATATTGCAATTAAAAATACGAATTCGACGATATATATAAGTGGGTCTATTCATTGGTGCTAGAGGGACAATTCCAGGCTTCCTAGTGAAATTTTGGAAATCTCTTTCCTTATCAACATCTATTTTAAAATAAATAACTATTACCTCCCTACAAATTTATGAAGTCATTACTATTATCTACCTTAATTATTGAACTTTTCAGTTACTTGAACTTAGCATTGTTTTATTTAAAGCATTATCTAAATGTATTATTTGGTATGCTTTGTTTGCAGACAGCGTCGAAATGTGAGAAAGCAGAAAAATAAATGTCTTTATTTTCAACACTTGCTTGTTCGTTATTACCCTGGGGATTATTAGGCACTCGTATGTGGATGGAATATGGCTCTATCAGGGATGACGTTGGATAGATTGACACTATCGAATTCATCTGGGCTACCTCTCGTATTTAGAAATACCTGGTTGGGTTTCTTCGGGCCTTGTCAATTCCTACCAAATCACATCAAGTAACAAGATTTTAAACTTGGGTATATGTGAATTCCTACAAACCCTGATCATGCGTTGTTTATACAATGAAAGCTAATTATGACCGAAATGTAATTCGCAAGCTGTAGAATTCCAAAATCTTCTTCTTATAATATCTCGAACGTCAACTCGGACGCGTAAATCTTTTGTACCGAATTTCTGTTGCCGCTGTCTATAATATCGAAGCTTTGGTATTATTTAAGAATAATTATCCTAAACATTCTGTCCAAAGCAACGCATGTGATTAATCATAAACATATTATCAGATATATTACGATATGCGATTACGATTATATGGGATTATCATCGCCAGATAGCAGCATTATCGATGTTTGCTCAAGTGAAACAAAGTAGCAGCAGTTGTAATATGGCGTCTTCACTAGAGCATTGACGCGTAGGTACTTCGTCTCGGACTGGAGATGATGTACAGTCTTAGAAAAATGTTTTGTCGCACATATACTTTGTAAGTCCCAGAAAGGAAACAGTGCGCATGATCAGTCATACAACAAAACAAAACTAATTCTATTACCTCGGCTAGTCCTTCTCTTGTGAACCAGATCGCTCGTCCTCTGATCATGAGCACTGCCTCCTTTTTGGGACTTATTTAGTATCTGTGCGAGAAAACTTTTTTCTAAGATTGTATCTAAGACCCATCACCTGTGATTATCCTAGCTAGAATAATATCGTCCCCTTCATCCTGTCTCCTCGGATCAAGTCGCCAAGATCTTGAATATTTGTGTCCGGAGCAATCTTCACTGGCCGCCCGACTCGGTGTTCAATACTTGTCCACTCTTCAAAGAACTTCTGCCCCAATGTTGCAGTCAGCTTGACATGACAGGCAATGGTTACCATACATGGGTAGAATTTCCTTATGAATATCCTTTGTTGCCAGACCTTTTGCCAAGAAAAGTTGCACAACGGAGTACCACTCCAAGAAAGTTCACTTGTGAGGTGCCGCCATCTTGTAACTGCTGATTATTTGTTTCGCTTGTGCGCTCATCGATCATCTTAACACTTGGATAATACTGCCATCTAGCGGCGAAGGCTTCAGATGCATCAATAAAAATTTAGATTTCTATTTGGATTTGTAACTTACTGCCTCGCCTGTGTAATTTTGACTCCGAAAACCACAAACAAGTCCTGTGCTGGAAGCATTTAGGGCTCCAAATCCAGTAGATTAGGTTTCTATTCCCGGCATTGCAATGGAGGTCACTCTCTATTTTACTTTCTCTTCGTATCTTTGTCTTCTCCATCACACACATATACAACATACATACTTCTTCGTGCGTGTTGTTTTTGCTGTCTTGATCCTATATTTTCATAAGCTTTGGCATGTCTAATAATGATCACTAAAGGACGGAAAAATGTGCGTTATGCCTTAAGTTCAGTGTCAACGGACTATAGTGTTATCATTCACTCACGTAAATAGCGGCAAGAGAGTACAGTCTGGTAATGAGAATCTCAACACTCCAATCAGTCGATCTATAAATACTCGAATGAAGTTGTAATATATGTATGATGATTTAAAAATTACCTCAAATGTTAACTGCCACCGCCTGGGTGACTAAAGGATGCATTACACTGAACCACAATATACATCCGTAAATTATCGAAAGAGAAATTTCGACGTCTATCACTCAAACAGTTTTTCAACATCGAAAAGCTTCTTTCCGTGTCACAAGTTGTTAGAGGTGCAAATGAAAAAAAGCGCCATAGTATCGTCGTTTTTCCCTCCACTCAAAATGTTACACATAGGCAGAATTTATGGAATTTTTCTTTCACCTTTTCAACTCTAAAATGTTGATTATCAAGTTTCTTAAACGGAATATTTGCAGAAATGATAATATTACATAAATCCACATTAACTTCAGATCGTGTATGTTTTTCATTATTTGATGTCAAAGACCTTTGTACGTTTTCGGTATGTTTCTTGCTGTTACAATGCCGCTCTATGTAATATTTCCTACGTATTTTAATTTCACATTTGCGCACGGCACGGAAAATATTTTCTCCTTGCGGAATCAAAATCTCCTTCCATATTTATTTCTTAGACTGTTTAATTCCAAATCCTTCGACTTAGGTATTTTAAATCACTTTTACACAACACTAGCACCTGCACAAAGGGAATACGCAATATTGTAAACACCTGGCTTCCTTTCCAAGACGACTAGAAGTTGACACTGAAGGTCATTTGTTGGTTCCTACTCGTACTGCCGCCCTCTCGTAGTGCATTTAAGTTATTGCTCTTGTACCTGTGACGTCATCCAAACTTCAGACCAAACTAACCTGTATCGCGTGGTAACGCACATTTTTCCGCCCTCTAATGATCACATAACCAGGAGAGTTTCGCTCTCTAGCTTTCGATATAAATCTTTGAAATACTGGATAAAGAACAAGCCAGAGGCTTATTTTTTCGAAGGTCACTTACGATTTGAATACAGTAACAAGAAATTTTGTGTATCCGGTGTACCACCGCATGCAAAATGCAGATGACC